>NC_069003.1:29956880-29959376 GCF_001194135.2 Octopus bimaculoides
GAGGAAATTAAAATAAAGATACTGAGGGTGTGAGAAGAATCTGGTGGTGGTAATAGTAGTAGTGGTGGTGGTGGTGGTGGTGGTGTTTGTGGTGGTGGTAGTAAGTAGTATTAGTATTGGTGGTAGCGGTGGTGGTGGTAGTAAGTAGTAGTAGTAGTAGTAGTAGTAGTACTTGTTCGGTTTTGGTCTGTTGTTTTATTTTTGTTGTTGCTGTTCATTGTTTAGCGCACAAAGGTCTGTCGGGTAACAACTGGACGGACTGTGACCAAAGGCGGTTCTAGCAGCAGCAACAACAACAACAACCACAACCACCTTCTTACATCTCATCTGTCACAGTGTATCTAGACATCCACTGTCTGATGTGTCTTTTCCCTTCTCTTAGACAACGGGATGAAATTCGAGGAATATTGGGTTTCCCGTTTTAGTGGCCACATTCTTTGGGGCTTGTTGACTTTCTTGATGGCTGGCTGGTTGGCTGGTTGGTTGGTTGGCTGATTGGTTGGTTGGTTTCTTGGTTGATTGGCTGGCTTCTTGGTTGGTTGGTTTCTTGGCTGGTTTCTTGGTTGATTGGCTTCACGGTTGGCTGGCTTCTTGGTTGGTTGGTTTCTTGGTTGGTTGGTTGGTTGGTTGGTTGGTTGGTTTCTTGGTTGATTGGCTTCTTGACTGGTTGGTTAGATGGCTTCTTGATTATTTGATTGGCTTCTTGGTTCGTTCGTTGAATGACTTCTTGGTTAGTTGGTTGTCTCCTGGGTTAGTAGGCCGATTGCCTGGCTTCTTCGCTGGTTGGCCCCTTGTCTGGTTGATTAATGTCTGATGTTTCCGTATTACACAGCTCACAGGCCCTTACGCCACTCACCTTTGCTTAGATCATGTCTATCACAGCTGCAGAAATCTCCTGCTCACCAAACCTCAACCTAAGTAGCTTTGCAAGCAACGGCAATTCTCAGTAATTCACCAAATATTCGCACGTTTTCTTTCCAAGCATTTCCTTCGCACATTCAGTAAAACATAAAAATCTCTCCCACCATATTAATTTTGTACCTCTACGTACACACAACAAAAACAGTTTAGAAGTGGGGCAAAATGAGTAATTTCTGATTTCTTATCTATTTGTTTATTTTTTTTGTATGCTTAAAACCAATACATTGAAAATATTGCATTACCATTTTGTACTAATTCGGGATCTGAGAATAAATCAGTTTACATCGTCGTCATTAAATTTGGAAGGGTTTACTCTTTTACTCTTTTACTTATCGTTACTAGGCGCAGGAGTGGCTGTGTGGTAAGTAGCTTGCTTACCAACCACATGGTTCCGGGTTCAGTCCCACTGCGTGCCACCTTGGGCAAGTGTCTTCTACTATAGCCTCGGGCCGACCAATGCCTTGTGAGTCGATTTGGTAGACGGAAACTGAAAGAAGCCCGTTGTATATATATATATATATACATGTATGTATGTGTGTTTGTGTGTCTGTGTTTGTCCCCCTTCCATCGCTTGACAACCAATGCTGGTGTCATTACGTCCCCGTAACTTAGCGGTTCGGCAAGAGAGACCGATAGAATAAGTACTAGGCTTACAAAGAATAAGTCCTGGGGTCGATTTGCTCGACTAAAGGCGGTGCTCCAGCATGGCCGCAGTCAAAATGACTGAAACAAGTAAAAGTGTAAAAGAGTAAAAGAGTTATCGTTATTGTTGTTATTGTTGTTGTTGTTGTTGTTGTTGTTACTGGTCTGTCGATTGCGAGGATTACCACGACAACACACGTGTTGGTATGTAAGTGACAACGATGGTGATGGTCTTGGCAATTGTGTAAGTGATGGCGAAAAAAACAAAAAAAAAAACAAGAGGAGACGGTGGTGTTGGTGGTGGTGGCGGAGATGATAGGGGGTACGGTGGGGCGGATATTTATTCTGACGGTGGTGGTGGTGGTGGTGGTGGAAACATTGATGATATCGGTAATCATGATGGCGGTCGTATAAAGTGTTGGTGGTAGTGTGATGGCGATGTTGTTGATGATGCTGGTGTTGGTGTTGTTGTTTTGTTGTTGTTGCTGGTGATGCGTATAACAGTAAGAATGTGGAGGCGGTTGCACTAATAACACTGATGTTGATGGTGATGATAGTGATGATGGTGATGATGGTGATGATGGTGATGATGATGATGATGATGATGGCGTTGGTGTTTGGCGTATATAATTATGTTGTGTGATAGAAGTCCCCCGTGGGAATGGTGTCGGTGCGGTCGGAGGAGAGGGTGGTGAAGGTAGTAGTAGTAGTAGTAGTAGTTGCTGTTGTTGTTGTAGTTTGATTGTGTGTGGCGATGGTGGTGGTGGTGGTGGTGGTGGGTGTTTGATAGTGTTAGTGTTAAGCCTATATATGTTTTTTTGCGGTCTGTCCATTGTGACGGCGATGATGATGACGATAAAAAAAAAGATGGTAATGCTGAAGAAGATGGTGATGACAGAAGATGATAAAGTCACAAAGTCTTTATACACGCAT
>NC_069003.1:29960317-29961840 GCF_001194135.2 Octopus bimaculoides
ATATATATATATATATATATATATATATATATATATATACACACACACACATGTATATATATTCGCTATGATAGATCGCTAGCCACTATACATTCTTTATTTTCTCTCCTTGTTTCTTTCTGTGTTCCTTTCTGTGGAAGAGCGTAGGCTCGAAACGTTAAAGATTTTTTCACTTCCCAAGTGTTAAACTAATACATCTGTTTGTTGTCTACACCACCTGTATTTCAAAAGTCCAGCCTTATCACACACTGTGTCACGCTGAATCTCCCCGAGAACTACGTTAAGGGTACACGTGTCTGTGGAGTGCTCAGTCACTTGCACGTTAATTTCACGAGCAGTCTGTTCCGTTGATCGGATCAACTGGAACCCTCGACGTCGTAAGCGACGGAGTGCCAACAACAACAACAACAGTTATTGTTATTGTTCTTTGCGTTGAAGAAGGTAAACTATCCGAATCGTTAACACGCTGGACAAAATGCTTCGCTGCATATCTTAGGACTTTTTATTCTATATACTAAGTTGAAAAATTCCGCCGTGGTCGACTTTGCTCTTCATTATTTTGGGGTCGATGAAATAAGCACCAGTGGAGTTTTGGATTAGATGCAATCGATTTATCTCCTCCTCTGACACGCGCAAAATTTTAGGCATTAGGATAGGTGTCGTTGTTGAACATATCAGTAAGCATGGAGGAGACCCTCCATGATGTGTTGTTTTTTGATGGTGGACTATAAGTTTGAGAGAGAATTGGTAGCTATTTCTGAAAGGTCTAATAACCCTGCAGAGGCAGCTACTTCCTTAAATCTTATACATCAGACATTTTCTAGTGAGATACATAAATACGAAGGATGATATTCAAAATATGTTCAAAGCTACTTCATATAACACTCAAAATACATCTTAACATTTTTGACTGATAGGCAAGTAAATTAGTTGTGTGTTAAATAATAATAAATTATCATAGAAAATAGATTCTGTCTGCAACAGAAATAACTCCCACATATTATTCTGTCTGACATGCATATGATAATAATGTAAAAATAATATTTTTATTACCTAATCCCGGCACAACTGTTAGGTTAAGAGATTTGTTTCACAACATACTTTCGTTTCCTCGGTCCTACAGGAAGGCAGATTGAGTTGGAGTCTTTCTGTTTTATCTTCGAGTTGGCCAGTTCCTTTTGAGTGCTATTTGCTTGACTCAGACATATACATGAGTGCGAGTGTGAGTGTTTGCGTGTGAGTGTGAGTGTGAGTCCATGTGCACTCTTACTCCCTTTCACTCTTTCACTTGTTTCAGTCATTTGACTGCGGCCATGCTGGAGCACCGCCTTTAGTCGAGCAAATCGATCCCAGAACTTATTCTTTGGAAGACTAGTACTTATTCTATCGGTCTCTCTTTTGCCGAACCGCTAAGTTACGGGGTCGTAAACACACCACCATCGGTTGTCAAGCGATGTTGGGGGAGAAACACAGACACACAAACATATACACACACAGACACATATATCATATATATATATATA
>NC_069003.1:29962914-29963818 GCF_001194135.2 Octopus bimaculoides
ATATATATATATATATATATATATATATATATATATATATATACACACACAGACACATATATCATATATATATATATACACATACACATATATATCACTTATGTATATACACATACACATATATGTATATACGTAATATATGTCTGTAATACACATGCATATATGTGTAGACATACTGACGTGTTTATTTATGTTTCTATGTATATGTGTATATATACATTAATGTATGATGTGCCTGCATTTACGCAGATATGCATACATGCATACATGCATGCATGTATGTATACGTGAACGCATGTATGTATGTATGTATGTATGTATGTATGTATGTATGTTGAGCGGGGCCGCGTAAGTAAATGGAAGTAGCAGTGATAAAAGTAACGTGTTTGTAGGCGCTTATCAGCCGCAGATCTGAGGAACGACACTAAATCTGTCAACTTTTGGAATTCCAGCCGGCACTGATAGCTTTCTTTAAAACTGTACAATTGCTGACGCCACTACCACTGGCATGCCATGACCATCATCGCCCACAACCACCAGCGCTGCTGCTGCTACTACTACTACTACTACTACTGCAACTACTACTACTACCACCACTACTACTACTACTACTACTACTACTACTGCTATTACTGCTGCTGCTGCTACTATCACTACTACTACTACAAGTCCAAAGTAGCGCATACCACTTATATCGTCTTATGTCATCACCAGTAATACCAAAGACAGGGACACCAACCAAAATCACACCACCACCACCACCACCACCATCACCACTACTACTACTACTACCTAACTTAAATATGTGCTGCATACTAACACTGCACCTGCAACCACCGTCTGTTGCACTAAGAGAAACCACCACCACCACCACCACCATCACCACTACTACTACTACTACCTA
>NC_069003.1:29964075-29965547 GCF_001194135.2 Octopus bimaculoides
ATGTCATCACCAGTAATACCAAAGACAGGGACACCAACCAAAATCACACCACCACCACCACCACCACCATTCACTACTAAAGAACAGTAGGAAATATTTTCCTTAGTCCTCAGCGCACTAACATTTCAATTTACATAGCAACCACTCAACCAGCTTCTGTCTCTTTGATTCTTCTTCTGTCTTCTGTTTTCATTAGGCGAGTTGGCAGAATTCGTTAGTACGCCAGGCGAGTAGCTTAGAACTATTTCGTCCGTCCTTGCATTCTGAGTTCAAATTCCAACGGGGTCTACTTTGCCTTTCATCCTTTCGGGGTCGATAAATTAAGTACCAGTTAGCATTGGGGTCAATGTAATCGACTTAATCCCTTTGTCTGTCCTTATTTGACCCCTCTATGTCTAGCCCCTTGTGGGCAATAAAGAAATAAGAAACGTTAGCACGCCGGACGACTTGCTTAGCGGTATTTCGTGTGTCTTTACGTTCTGCGTTCAAATTCCGCCGAGGTCGACTTTGCCTTTCATCCTTTCGGGGTCGATAAATTAAGTACCAGTTGCATACTGGGTCGATCTAATCGACTGGCCCCTTCCCTTCGCTAAGCATTTCGCCCGGCGTGCTAACGTTTCTGCCAACTCGTCACCTTATGGCATGTAAATATTGGATTAAAAAACACTTGGGGTCGAAAAAGCTGAAGGCTGTCCGTGGGACTCGAACACTCGCACTCACGCACATGCACACACACGTGTGTGTCTGTGTGTGTGTCAAAGATATAGGTCAGAACCAACTATAAAATATGACAAGAGAAACGAAAACCAACAAAAAATAAACGAAGAGAAAATAAGGCTCTTAGACATATTTCTATATCACCGTTTTCACAAATAAGAAGTATGGTAATATCATTTGAGTCACACCTATTTTGCTTTTAATGCTGTTAAGAATTCCTTAACTTTCCAATCAATCTTCCCTGCAGAAAACTATTTAATAAAAGTTGTCTTCTGTGTTGAAAGAGTTCACTTTCAACGTGATTAAACATTTTAACACATGAAGCATCTTAATTAACTGATGCTAACTGCACACGCAGAAACAGAAATTTATGCACTC
This sequence comes from Octopus bimaculoides, assembly GCF_001194135.2. Classification (NCBI taxonomy): domain Eukaryota; kingdom Metazoa; phylum Mollusca; class Cephalopoda; order Octopoda; family Octopodidae; genus Octopus; species Octopus bimaculoides. Next base: position 29,965,171 of record NC_069003.1, read on the forward strand.
TCAAATGCATCAGCGTTGAAGCGATTATTTATGCTGCAGAAGTCATCTTTATTAAAACAAACTTTAACAATTTGCGCAATGAAGAAATGTCGGACGCAAACAACGATTCATCGTAAATATAGATTGCATCAGAAACTTAAAAATAAGAACAACGCAGTAAAACGATTCTTTTCGCTTATCTTAGACCGACCCAAGAACGCAACTGGTACTTAATTTATTGATCCCGAAAGGATGAAAGGCAAAGTCGACCTCAGCAGAATTTGAACTCAGAACGTAGCATTTTATTAATATCAACGTAGAATTTTATTAATATCAAATGTATATATATATATATATATATTGTGTGTGTATTTATATATATATATATATATATATAT
>NC_069003.1:29965821-29967466 GCF_001194135.2 Octopus bimaculoides
GTGTGTAAAAGTTTATATAGTCTATATACATGACGTGTGCGCTTGCGTGTGTGTGTGTGTGCGTGTACATGTGAGTGTGTGTGTGTGTGCCGCTGCCTCAGGGTACCTACTGCAGACACTTTTATCTGATTTATTGCATCTTATCGGTGTTGTTGGTGGTGGTGGTGGTGGGGATAGCTTTCTCTCGGCGCTTGCTTCAGTTCTTACAAATCTCTCCGTCTCTCATACCACTTTTGACCACACATCACATCCCTTATCTACCAGTACTAGTTATAATAAAGCTTTACCGACGTCTCTCCCCTAGCGCATACATACTTTGAATAGAGTTACGCGAGCTTGTGTACGTCTGTGCGTGTATATGTTCATATGTATTGAGTGAGGGGCTGAGAGCCAAGTAGTTAGGGTGTTGCACCCACGTTTGCGACATCGTGGTTTCAATTCCTGGATCGGCTAGTGCGTTGTGGTTCGTCTCACATTGCTCCGCGATCGCTTCGACACCTGACGTGTTGTACACGGCGCACCTCTTCAGGCAATATCGATTTGATGGAGGGAGTGAGTTAATGTACAACACATACGGTTGATCGCTATAAATAAATCATTTGTGCAGATTGTTCAGCAAGACATGACAGAACCGTCATTTTCGGATTACGAGAGAACACCATTACGTATAAGTATGAAGTTCATTTAGCGTCCATAAGGTCCTGAGTTCAATATTACTTGATGCTTGCATGTAATGCAGGGTTTATTTTTTTTTACTACAGCTTTGTTTCGGTACAAAACCTTGTGAATGAAAACCAGCGGAGACAAAGACCGAAGTAGCCTGTCAGGTGAACAGTACTTTTAATTCAACAGTCCAACTTTGTAAGGTTCTGTCTTGGGAATTACATTAAAGGTACATGAGTCTGTGGAGTACTCGGCCACCTCGCACACTAATTCAATGAGTTTTTCATTCAGCTGATCGAATACCAGGACGCTCATATTCAGACGTCAACCAAAATGTATGAACAGTATGTGTGTATGTATATGCGGCTGTATGTATGTATGTATGTATGTATGTATGTATGTATGTATGTGTGTGTATGTATGTGTGTGTGTATGTGTGTATGTATGTATGCATGTATTATGATGTGTGTATGTATGTATGTATGTATGTATTATGATGTGTGTGTGTGCGTGTGTGTATGTATGTATATGTGTTTGATTTTTCTTTGGATATAATTTATGTTCTTTTTGAGAGAGTTCAAGCCGGTTGCTAACAAAGTGACAAGACTTTTTGAGATGTATGCATGTATGTATGCCTGTGTGCATAAATGTATACTGATAATATACACATAAATAACAGTGCTCTTTTTTTTTATATACAAATGTGTGTGTATGCATATATATTCATACATACATATACACATATATATACACACAGAGACGCATATATATTGTGTGAAAATATACAAATGTTTAGTACACCTTCATCGTAGAAGTGTATATAGAGTCTGACTATGTATATCTATATAAATACATGTATGCGTGTATTTGTATGTGTGCATGTACGTATGGCTTTATGCGTGGTTTTGTATGAGTGCCTTAATGCGTATGCATTTCTGTATCTCCGTCTGGATGTATGCCTCTACCTATGTATATATATATA
>NC_069003.1:29967585-29968266 GCF_001194135.2 Octopus bimaculoides
TATATATGTATGTATGTATCCGTGTACGTGTGTTGTGTGTACGATTTTGATACATATTTCACAGAACACAGCCAAACCTGGAAAATCTATTAACCTAATTTTCTGTTACGATTTTCTTATGCAAGTGACAAAGTTTGTGTTGGTAAGGTTAGGTTACTAACTACATCACTATATTGTACTATCTTACCAATGTCTACGTAATATAGTCAGACATACTTAGGCATACTTTAGGCATCACTATATTACATAGGGTGTTCAAAATGTCTCTCCGCAGTAAGCATTTTATTGCAGAATGAATATTTATAAGATGGTATAAGACTGCAAAGCGCAATGGCACAGTGGTTAGGGCCGCGGACTCCCGGGCGGAGGATTACGGTTTCGATTCCCAGACCGGACGTTGTGTGTGTTTATTGAGCGAAAACACTTAAAGCTCCACGAGGCTCTGGCAGGGGGTGGTGGGACCCCTGTTATACTCTTTTGCCTCAACTTTCTCTGACTCTTTCTTCCAGTTTCTTGAATAACGCTGCGATGAACTGGCTTCCCGTCCAGCTGGGGTGGGGTGGGGGAACTAACGGTTTTTGTGTGTTTTTTAAATGGCTTATAAACACCTTCCACGTTGCAACTATTTATGTTTCAGCACACGATCTCAGATTAGGTCACTTGCTATGCAAGTACATCTCC
>NC_069003.1:29968849-29969528 GCF_001194135.2 Octopus bimaculoides
TATATATATATATATATATATATATATATTTTCAGCAAGGTTCTCAAGTAAAGCTAATTTTTTAAACCACACACCGAGGCCTAGATATAAATATATATAATAAAAATGCCTGTATATAAAATAATATATATATTTGAGTGCGTGTGTGTGTGTGTGTGTATGTGTGTAGTTTTGTGTACATTGAAGCACAAATCTTTACTCATCTAAAAACGATGCATTTATCATGAAAGTACTGAATAGAAATTTCAAAATAAATGAAATCATTTACAGCTCTATGAATGTGTATGGCACATATGGAACGGAATCTGAAGAATCTTGATTATACCAGAGGAAGTAGATATGTCTATAGTACCTTTAATCCGGGACATAATTAGTTATGTTTCCCCTATGCATGGTAAAGGTATGCATATTTCATTAGCTTCTGTAAACGAGGCAGAATTATGGTCAAAAGGTTGTGTATATACCAAATATGTGTGTCATTTACACACACACACTTCACACACACACACACACACACACACACACACATACATATAATGCATACACGAACACAAACACATACACATATACATAACTAAACGGTATAAACATATACAAAATGCTATGTACAAATTCATATGCTATGTAAGTATATATGTGTGTATATATGCATGTGTGTATGTATGTATATATATATATA
>NC_069003.1:29970905-29971862 GCF_001194135.2 Octopus bimaculoides
ACAACCTCGAAGAATTGTAGCCAAATAGATACCGGGTACTAATTTTCTTTCAGCCTGATACCTATTGTGCCGATGTATTTTGCCGAACCGCTATGAAAAACTCAAATATAAAGGTGCAGACGTGTCTGTGGTATCAAGTTTGCTTTCCAGTCACATGGTTCCGGGTTCAGTCCCACTGCGTGACACCTTGGGCAAGTGTCTTCTACTATAGCCTCGGGCCGACCAAAGCCTTGTGAATTGATTTGGTAGACGGAAACTGAAAGAAGCCCGTCGTATATATATATGTACATGTATATATATGCGTCTGTGTTTGTCTCCCCAATATCACTTTACAACCGATGCTAGTGTGTTTACGTCCCCGTAACTTAGCGGTTCGGCAAAAGAAAACGATAGAATAAGTACTAGGCTTACAAAAGAATAAGTCCTGGAGTCGATTCGCTCGACTAAAGGTGGTGCTCCAGCTTGGCCGCAGTCAAATGACTGAAACAAGTAAAAGAGTAAAAGAGTAAAGAGCATATATCCACATATATACACACACATACACATATATATATACACACACATATATACTCACAGACTTCTTAGAACAGAGAGGATGTATATTTACTGTGTTGTACATATACATAAATCTACGCAGACATAACAAGCGACATTATTTTCACTGTACGTTGTATCACATGAGATTATGGAACGACAACTAGGTAATAAATAAATAAATGAACACATGAAAAAAAAATACAAAATGGAACATAGCCTAGAATAAAAAAAAGCATACACAAACCAACAAAATATTCCAGTGTGGAGACCTAAATAATAATTTCCCATAATTTATTGCGAATTATTTCTCACATACTGCTTTAGAAATCAGTTTGTAAATCTAACGTTGTGTTATAGTTTTAGCAACTCTCTTGTGGCGTCCACTTGTGCCGTTCAACAATATATATATATATATATATA
>NC_069003.1:29972151-29977841 GCF_001194135.2 Octopus bimaculoides
TCTGTGTGTATGTGTGGAGGCGCAATGGCCCAGTGGTTAGGGCAACGGTTTCGATTCCCAGACCGAGCGTTGTGAGTGTTTATTGAGCGAAAACACCAAAAAGCTCCACGAGGCTCCGGCAGGGGATGGTGGCGAACTCTGCTGTACACTTTCACCACAACTTTCTCTCACTATTTTTTCGTGTTTCTATAGTACTTGTAATTCAAAGGGTCAGCCTTGTCACACTGTGTCACGCTGAATATCCCCGAGAACTACGTTAAGTGCTCAGCTACTTGCACGTTAATTTCACGAGCAGGCTGTTCCGTTGGTCGGATCAACTGGAGCCCTCGATGTCGTAAGCGACGGAGTGCCAACAACAACATATATGTATGTATGTATATATATATATATATATATATACACACATATATATATATACATATAGATAGATAGATAGGTACACGTATACATACATATATATGTATATGCATACATAATACATATATACTTAAAATACGTATGTATAGACACATGTCTAACGACATGAATATATTTCTATACGTGAAAGCGCATGGCATGGTGTTTAAAATAATGCAATAAGTATTTTCTTTCTTTTGCTTTTTGAAAAAAAAAGTTTAAAAACAAACAAAAAATAAATAAGAATTTTTTGATTGTGAAAAATAAAATAAGAATATAAATAGAAATTAGGGGGAAAAAATCGAAAATAAAGCGATAAGAAAAACGACAGAGTTAAAATGTCTTTATTTGGTTTGTTGAAAGAAATGAGGAAATTACGAAAAAAGAAAAGGTGCCAAAGAGAAGGAAAATAGATGAAATATACAATAAAAAGAGAAAGAGAAAGAGAGGGAGAGGGTACGGTAAAGAGAAAGATAAAACGGAAGAAGAGAAGAAGAAAAAAAAGGGATTAAAAATGCAAAACGATGAGAGAATAAAAGAGGAAATTTCAAAGAGAAAAAAACCAAATAGGCGAACAGACAGACATACTTTGAGCATTATTTTTGTGTTTCTAGCTGTAACATGCGAACGAATCAATCATAAGATTTCTGCGTGGTTCCTCATCAAGAATGCTAGAAATAACAGTCAGGTTTGACTCAATTCCCATTATATAAATAGTTTCAAATTTTGGCAGAAAGGCCAACAATTTCGCGGTAATTGGCTCCAAAGTCCACCCGCTTGGGAAGCAAAAACAACGCGGCAAATCATATTTCTTAAGTATCATAAATTTTCTGCCACAGCTAGAAATCATTAAGTTTTAAGTCCAGGATCGAAATGCAGTCTACTTCCCTTCCTCGTCCTTGGACACTTTTGATGAGATGAAAAGCAGAAGTCATGTAATAGGGAGCTGGGGGAGCTTACCAGTCGACCTCACTTTTAGCTTCTAAAAATATGGGAGCTTATTTTTTCTTTTATTCTTTTACTTGTTTCAGTCATTTGACTGCGGCCATGCTGGAGTACCACCTTTAGCCAAAGAAATCGACCCCCGGACTTATTCCTTGTAAGCCTAGAACGTATTCTATCGGTCTTTTTCGCTGAACCGTTAAGACACGGGGACGTAAACATACCAACATCGGTTGTCAAGCGATGGTGAGGGGACAAACATAGACGCATAAATACATACACACATATCCAGGGCGGCGAAATGGCAGAATCATTAGCACGCCGGGCGAAATGCTTAGCGGTATTCCGTCTGCCGCTACGTTCTGAGTTCAAATTCCGCCGAGGTCGACTTTGCCTTTCATCCTTTCGGGTTCGATGAATTAAGTACCAGTTGAGTATTAGGGTCGATGTAATCGACTTGTCCCTTCTCAGAGAGAGTAGAGGGGGTGACTCTTCAGACTTGTAAAGCATTTAACGTGGAATGTCATTCCAAAGTAAAACATACAGTTTGGTAGCCACCGCAACCGTCTTAACCCGCTGAGTCACTGTGGTCAGACGTCCAAGTCTAAAAGTGAGATCGGATTGGGAGGAATGACTTTCACTTTAAAACTACCAAGCGCAGGCAGGAAGCAAAGTACAGCTGTTCCTCATAATCTTCGGACACGGAGGAACTGCTAGCGTCATCATCAGTGATGGGTACGAATGATGAAGCTGTCCGGGAAACGGTTGACCTCGAGGACCATATCCAACATCTTCCAGAAATTCCTGAGCTTGCAGCGCCACCTATGTTTTCGACAAAAATTCTACAACCATGCTTGTCTGTTCAATAAATAACTTTGTGTATAAATATTTAAATTAAGATAATGTTTTGAAAGTTTTCGTCTTAAGTTGCTGCACCACTTTCGTTGTTCCTGATGGTCTTTTGCTGCCGCTGTTGTTGTTGCTGCTGCTGCTGCTGCTACTCCCTGCTTCTCTTGTTCAATGGCATTGAGCTGTAGTTATTGTTCTTACTGTAGCAAATGTTGTTTTTCTTATTTGGTTTCGGTATTATGTTTTTTTATTTATTTATTTGTTTATGTACTTGTTTATTTTTGTTCTCTCTCTCTCCCTCTCTCTGCATTCTGTCGCTGGTTTTCAATCCATCTGTTAATGTTGTTTAATATATACATCTCGTGTGACTAACGACACACCAGCTGCGCCCTCTAGCTGACAGCTGAGAAGTGCTTTTCTTTTTTTTTTCTTTTTTTAATTTACTACTACTACTACTACTACCGGTGCCACCATCACCACCATCACTACCACCACCACCATCACTACCACCAACACTACTACTACTACTACTACTACCATCTCCTCTATCGCAACTACCACACCACCGTGACTATTACCATCACAAAAAACCACCACCACCACTATCACCACTACTACTACCCCTCCACCCAACAATACTACTACGACTACTTCTACCACCACCATCCTCACCTCCCCCGCCAGCCTCGCCAATCCCCACCAACCTTGCCAATCCCCACTAACCTCGCCACCACAACCTCTATTACCAAACGAAAAAATGTACCTTATCATTCATAACCGTACCCTAGGTCTCAAAAGAATTTTTATTCCCTATTATTATTATTATTATTATTATTATTATTATTATTATTATCTATATGGGTCGCCGCTATGTAAATGTGGCAGCACACACCGGGCCCCGCCTTCCACTTTTGAGTCGATTACTGTTATTGTTTTTGTTTACAACCCCGCAGGCCATATTCAACTGTATATATGTATTTTTTTTCATTCAAATGCGATGGATCTCCGTCGGTTTTAACGACGAGCATACAGTTGGTCGATCAATTGAAATACCGTTCAAATTAAGTTTTATGTGTTAGCGGCTGAGTATTCCATAGGTATATGTAGTCACACCGTATCTTTTTTATTCGTTCACTTCTTCAACGTGAAGCATGAAGGCTGCGTTGTAGAGCTAAGGCATGTTCAATAATAAACGAATGGACGAAAGCAATTCGATGGGGGCCGCATAACGAGAGCTGTAACAAGGTAGCAAAGCCACGATTCGATCTCTGACGAACCTGGACTGATATGTATAACTCGATCCCAGGCAAATATATAAAGATTTTTGCACAGTTCTTTCAAGTGTTCGGATCAGATGGTGGAACAGAGATGAATCTATACTTCAGAGCAATGGTACTCAAATGGGGTCCAAGTGGACCCCCGAGGTCCATATGAGATTTAGAAGGGGACAGGAAAGAAAAATAGTAAATTGAGGATTCACGGTGTATTTTAAGGGTCCGTGAAAATTTTTGTTTTAAGTGTATTCATTGTAAGAAACAGCAAGATTTCTTTCTTTAATGTTTGACATAGCTCAACCTACATAAGTTAATGTGTGAAAAACAAGATAGGAATTTTGAAAGAAGTATCTATTAAACTAGTTTTGAATCATCGAATGTCTATGGGGGTCCACCAGGATAGAATAGTAACCAAAGGGGTCCATAGATAAAAAAAATGGTTGAGAACCACTGCTTTAGAGCTTACTTCGACGGCCTACAGCAACTCTCGGTGAAAGATGTGGAATTTTGCGTAAAGTCGACGGAGTTCATCTTGAAGACCGCTCGGTCGCCTTCTATTCGCCGGGAAGAATAAACAGTTTTCCTCTGTTGGTGGTTATTGTGAAAGGCGTTGCAAGGTGGACAAGACAAACAGACTGTAAGACGTACACCTTCTTTTTCGGACAGTGTTTTCATCAACATTTTCAAGTTTCACCCATGTCAATCAAGGTGAGGATCTAGAAAATGGTGCTGCCTCCTTTTAAATTCATTCAAAAGTGGTAAGAGTAGGAAAGAGGTGTATATGAACGGGCCTATTATTTGCATACTCTTCTTGGCCATCATGTGACAAATTGAAGAGAGCAATTGCCCTTGCTTTGATTTCTTTCTCAATTAACACTATATCTGGCTTCCTATTCTCTATCTCATGGTCGCACTGAATCATAAAATCCCGTAGGATCTTTGCATTATCATTTTCGATGATGCCTTCGGGCTTATGTTAGTACCACTATTTTGCTCTGTCAAGTCTGTTTCTTCATAACCTCTGCTTCATAACCTCCCCTGACGGTATCGCTAGCCCGTCCATACATTTGATTTTGCCTCTCTTCATGTTCTGAGTTCAAATTCCTCTGAGGTCGACTTTGCCTTTCATCCTTTTGGGGATCGATTAAATAAGTACCAGTTACGCACTGGGGGGGGGGCGATCTAATCGACTGAACCTCTTCCCACAAATTTGAGACGTTGTACTTCCAGTAGAAAGAATTATTATTATTATTAGTATTAATATTTGTATTTCGGAAAGACTTGCCTTGAAGCAAGTCTCCTGTTTAAGCTGTTAGCTGTACATTTGTTTTGTCTGACTCGGGTTGTTGTATGTGTTGTGTTTGACAATAGTAAAGAGAAGAGCAATTATAATAACAGCAACGTACACAGATGCGTGGTAATGACTCTGGTAACATTAACAAAACAACAATACCAACAGTCACACCAGCAACTGTAACAACAACAACAACAACAACAACAACAACAGCTATAACAACAGCAACAGCTGCATAACAGTATAGCAGTAGTTATGAAAACTATATGAAAGCATAAGAAAAAAAAAAAATAATAATAATAATAAACTAGAATCTGAGCATTGAAAACAGAAACAATCCCTATAATAATAATAATAATAATAATAATAATAATAGATGTCTTGAGAATGATTAAAAAAGATGCAGACGACATTAGCAAAATTCCAGGTCTTATTGTATATACATACCATGCAGAAAATAGTTCTTCTCAGCCCTGCACGCATAGTTCTTTGAACGGTCCAAGACACATATAGGGTGTTCGGGTTAACTTTGACGATTTTTTTATGCCCCATTTTGTTCAGAAATTTCTTGATGTATTGGTGAACAGTCAACGGTGTTGGAGAGCATCAAAATCAAAGTTGTATTTAGGGAAAAAAAAAATAGCTGGCATGGAGGACTGGAAGGTATCTGAATCTCTCTTTATTCTTTTACTCTTTTACTTGTTTCAGTCATTTGACTGTGGCCATGCTGGAGCACTGCCTTTTTTAGTCGAGCTAATCGACCCCAGGACTTATTCTTTGGAAGCCTAGTACTTATTCTATCGTTTTCTTTTGCCGAACCGCTAAGTTACGGGGGCGTAAACACACCAGCATCGGTTGTCAAGCGATGTTGGGGGGACAAACACAGACACACAAACATATGCACACACATACATATACATATATATATACATATA
>NC_069003.1:29978803-29979466 GCF_001194135.2 Octopus bimaculoides
AGATAGATAGATAGATAGATAGATAGATAGATAGATATGTAAACAGCTGGATAGATTGATAAATAGATAGAAAGAGAAGTAAATAGATAAGTAGGTAGACATAGATTGATAGATATGTTAGTAGATAGATAGATAGACAGACATATAGATAGATAGATAGATAGATAGATAGATAGATAGATAGATAGATAGATAGATAGATAGATAGCGAGATAGGTAGAGAGTAAGAGAGAGGGGTAGTCAAGCAAGACAGATAAGAATGGTCTGATACAAGGAGAGAGTCTTAGAGTGAAGAAGAGAGAGAAAGAGAGAGAGAGAGAGGGAAATAAACAAAGAGAGAGCGTTAAAAATAGAGAGAGAATGAAATGGCTATACTAGGCGGTAAGCTAGAGAGAGAGAGAGAGAAAGCAGATAGGAAAAGAAAAACAGTTTGAGTAATAGAACGAGATTTTTTGAAATAGGTGGCGAAAGAAAGAAAGAAAAAAGAGAGGCAGAAAGAAAGAAAAAAGAGAGGCAGAAAGAAAGAAAAAAGAAGGAAAGAAGGAAAGAAAGAGAGTGCACAATAGAATGAAAGAGAGGGGAAGAAGGATAACAGACAGACAGTTTATGTACAAAAAGTAGCGGAAAATCGGAGAGATACAGAGATATAGAAAGTGATATATA
>NC_069003.1:29981863-29982585 GCF_001194135.2 Octopus bimaculoides
CACCACCACCGTCACCACCACTACTACTACTACTACTACTACTACTACTCACCTCTCACCGCCCCCCCCCGCCACCGCCGTACGTCCTCCACCGTCACCGACCCAGTTTGATTTATGCTACAAAACTCCATAAAACAGTGCTAATATTTAGCAGCTTGTCTAGATTTTGGTCGGCGATCTTGATAATGTAGAATTAATGTGTCCATAAAGACTAGTCTTATCAACAGTACTACACACACGACGGGTAGAACTACGGCCTATATTGCTTTCAACTTTCGGTTCGCGAAAATCCATCTTCTCACATCCCCAATATATTCCTTGCTCATTCGTTCCTTATATCTTTATATCGCAATCGCTTTTCTCTTTCTGTTCATATACATACATACATACATCCATACATATATATATATATATATATCACAAAAATTGTAAGTAGTTTTCGTAAACTTATCCTCCGACGCTACTCTATCTCTTTCTCTTTCTCTTTCCTTTCTCCCCCCCCCTCGTTCTTCCTCTGTACTACTACGTATCTCGCCTTACCCCTCTTGTTCTTCCTCTGTTACTACTACGTATCTCCTTTTCCCCCTCGTATTTCCTCTCTTTCTCTTTTCCTCTCGTTGCTCACCTATTCTTCTACTTCCTCCCTCTCTTTCTCCCTCTACCACTCTCTCTCTTCCCTTTACACCGGCATGGTCACATGCTTCCGGTCAATAATCCTTTCC
>NC_069003.1:29985527-29985915 GCF_001194135.2 Octopus bimaculoides
GTGAAAAGTAAATAAATTAATAAATAAATAAATAGAATTATGTGGTGGAAGACGAAAGAGAAGAAGAAGAAGAAGAAGAAGAAGAAGAAGAAGAAGAAGAAGAAGAAGAAGAAGAAGAAGAAGAAGAAGAAGAAGAAGAAGAAGAAGAAGAAGAAGAGGTGGGTGAGAGTGGAGGTGGCTGGAGGAGATGATGCTGATGGTGTTTCTATGTCTGCGAAGGAAGGCGTTGGTGGTTAGGGTTGATGGTCGTGGCGGGTGGTAAGATCCATCATATTCTTTCAAACGTTTCCATACAATAGGCCCAGTGTCAACTGAAATTTCATTATGCGTGCGTGGGTATGCATTTGCGTATGTATATATATATATATATATATATATATATATATAT
>NC_069003.1:29986110-29987173 GCF_001194135.2 Octopus bimaculoides
TGTGTGTGTGTGTGTGTGTGTGTGTGTGTGTGTATGTATGTATAAATGTGTGTGAGACGCAATGGCCCAGCAGTTAGAGCAGCGGACTCGTGGTCGTAGGATCGTGGTTTCGATTCTCAGAGCGGGCGTTGTGAATGCTTATTTTGCAAAGGCACCTAAAGCACCACGAGGCTCCGGCAGGGGTGGTGGTGGCGAACCCTGCTGTATTCTTTCACCACAACTTTCTCTCATTCTTTCTCCCTATTTCTGTTGTACCTGTATTTCAAAGGGCCAGCCTTGTCGCACTCTGTGTCACGCTGAATCTCCCCGAGAACTACGTTAAAAGTACACGTGTCTGTGGGGTACACAGTCACTTGCACGTTAGTTTCACGAGCAGGTTGTTGCGTTGATCGGATCAACTGGGACCTTCGTCGTCGCAACCGACGCAGTGCCACGTCATATATATATATATATACATTATATATGTGCATAAATAAAATCTTTTCTTTTACTTGTTTTAGTCATTAGACTGCGGCCATGCTGGGACACCACCTTCAAGAAAGTTTTGTCGAATAAAGTAACCCCAGAACTTTTTTAAGCCTGGCATTTATTCTATGGACCTCTTTTTCGATAAAGTTTCAGAATTGCTGCCAGCTTTTGATTTTCATCTCTCTGAGAGCGATAAACTTCTGCTCAACTTCAGAGATCGGTTCTTCGTCTCTCAATCTCTGTCTCGTGAATTCGGCTGCATTACACAAATTTCCGACCAATTTCTGAACTCCAATAAGAAGCGAAGTGAAACAGCGAGTATATCATATCACAGTTACATCTTTCATACAAGAGTACCCAACGTTGAAATAGATTATTACTACGAAGAAAAGATTTATCTGTTAATTCTTTAACCGCGTAATCAAATTTCATGGTCATTTCCGTTAATTATCCACCAAAAGTAGAATTAACACTTACTCCTTCTGCACTACTCTTTCAATATCTCCTATAAGTGTGATTTTCATATCCACCAGTAACAGTATTTCATTCTTGCTCTGTAAAAAGATTTTCGATAGAATATGTGATAAAAACTGGA
>NC_069003.1:29987279-29987884 GCF_001194135.2 Octopus bimaculoides
TTTTTTTTTTTTTTTAAGCAGTGGCGTAAAACCACTTTCTGCAGTAAACGGTAATAAAATCTTGAGCTGATATATCCGATTTCTGCGTTCAAGGGGTTATAAACGAAATGTCAATTATTATTGACTTCCCTTTTACAATAATTAAGCGAAATCTAGCTGTCTTATTGTCTGTGCAAAAGTAATTTATATCCTGTCTATAAGTCGATGGCGTTTCTTTATATTAATAAAGTCAAGCTGTCTTGTTTAGCAACAACCTGGAGTGGGATATCATGTTCCTGCAGCATGTGTGTCCGTGTGCATGTTTTAAATACACACGCATATATACATACATACATATATAACCTACATATACACCCGTCCCTACATGCACACGCACACGTGTATATGGAACAGACTTCCACACAGTTTTCGCCTACCATATTCACTCACAAAAACTTTGGTCGGGTCGAGGCTATAACAGAAGTTATTTGGCCAAGGTACCGCGTAGTAGAACTGAACACAAAACTACGTGGCGCAATGCGAGATTGTTTACCACACAGCCGTGCCTGTACCTACACAGCCATGAATGAATGAATGAATGTGTATATATATATATATATATATAT
>NC_069003.1:29988400-29992649 GCF_001194135.2 Octopus bimaculoides
AAAGAAGGAAGAGAAATCGCCAACAGCACGCGTGCAGTTATATTTCTGTGTGTGTGTGCTTGAAAGAATGAAAGCAAAGGTCGGCCTCGGTAGAGTTTGAACTCAGAATGTAAAGACAGACTAGATCCCCTAAGCATTTTGCCCGACGTGCAAACGATTCTACCAGATCGCCGCCTCAATCCATAATATAACTGAGGTGATATTTCCGACGACAACTCTTGAATTGGTATTTAATTATCCATCATCCCTAATACCCTCACGCAAACCGCCAGTATCAAGAGACCGAGCAAAATATATGAATAAAAAAAACAAATAAAAAATACATAAAAAAATTAATAAATAAATAAATAAACAGAGGGGAGAGGGTATTGGCCATCATTTGCTGACTAAGCAAAGTTCTAAGAAAAAAACAAAACAAAACAAAAACAGAAATAGATTAGCGCTTCTTAAGTTTTTCAAGAAATGACGAAGATGAAGATACAATTATGGCAAAGCTTAATAAGAGGTATGTTTTTAATTATTCTTAAAAATTTTAAACCCACTGAAATTAAAGGAACCTAAGAGCGAGGTGTTGTGGGAGATTAAAAATAATTAAGAAATATGTTTTCATGACTTAATTACCGATAATTAAATTAATAATATGCATTCAGATTCTCTTTTCTGTTTATGGACTTCTTAAATGTGCATCAAATTTGTGAGGGTACATAAAAAGGGTTATATTTCCTGATATGTGAGGAATCTGCAGATGTATGACGCTTCCGTCGTGATGGTCATAGTTGGAGCGTCCTTCGTCATAGTTCTGCTGAATCGAGATTGATCTGGAGATAAAGCAACGTCGGTTCCCGAAAATTGCTACTCTCGCCGCCTTGTTCTCAGCGTCTCTCACCACCACCATGACCACCACCACCACCACCACTATCACAATCGCCTCCACCACTATTGCAACCACCATCGCCACCAGCATCAGCATCAGCATCACCACAATTGTCATAAGCACTCTCTCTCTCTCTCTCTCTCTCTCCTCATAATCTTAAAGTGAAATATGCCGAAACGCATAAACTGAGAACGGAAGAGGAGAAAGAAAGAGAAGCAGAAAGATAGAAAGAGAGTGAGAGAGAGAGAGAGAGGAAGGTGGGGAAGAGAGAGGACGAGGGAAAGAGTGAGAGAGAGAGGAAGGTGGGGAGAGAGAGGAAGAGGGAAAAGGAGACATTACAATTTAATTTATTAATTGAACATGAATGATATAAGCACTTTCTCCTCTTACACACAAAAGAGAAATATACTCAAAGTGAGAGAGAGAGAGAGAGAGGGAGAGAGAGAGAGAGAGGAGGGAGAGAGACAGAGAGAGAGTGAGTGAGAGAGAGAGAGGAGGGAGAGAGAGAGAGACAGACAGACAGAGACAGAAAGAATGATAGGAGGAGAAACAAGGAGAGAAATAAAAAAAAAAGAGAAAACGAGAGGAACATTAAAACGTTCCAACTGTGACCATCACGATGTCAAAATAAGACAGCCTTGGACCAATGACGCCAAATAAGTGGTACCAAACAGCTGCGCCAAAACGTTTCAAATCCTGCCCTAACATACCACAGAGATTTCGAAATTCCTTTGTCACGTGGTTACTTCATCAGTCATAGTTTGACATCTGTCATAGCATGTGTTCTTTCTATGACGTTTACAGATTGTATCAGAGGAAACCCCTATAATGACATATGTCCGACCCTCCACGCCCCGTAATCATGTTTATCATTTCATATAATCTTCTTTTAATTTTAGTTCATTTTTATTGTTGTTGTTGTGGCTGCTGCTGCTGCTGTTGTTGTTGTTGTTGTTGTTGTTGTTGTTGTTGTTGTTGTTGTTGTTCTTCTTCTTCTTCTTCTTCTTCTTCTTCTTCTTCTTCTTCTTCTTCTTCTTCTTCTTCTTCTTCTTCTTCTTCTTGAAGTTGTTATGGTGGTCATGATGGTGGTGGCTGCAGTGGTGGTGATTTCTGAGGTTGTTTATCTTTGTTTACCTCTTCACCATCCTCTCTCACCTCAAACACGATGGAAAGTTAGTGTAGTAAAGTTGATTGTCGGAATTTCTGCGCCATACAACACACAAACAAACACACACACATGCACACATGCACACATGCACACACGCACGCACACACACAAACATACATACATACATACAAACATACATACGAATACATATCTATACATATATACGTATATACATACATATATTTCCTTTCTTTCCATTGTCTTTCCTCTGTTTCTTAGTTGTCTGATGAAGGACTAGCACCCGAAACATTAAAGAACCTTTTGTCTCAAGTGTTATACTAATAACATCGGAGTTAAGACTTAAACTTCCACTCATGTTGCTTTTTTCTTGATTTTGTTCATTCATCATATATATATATATATATATATATATATGAATGTAAATTGAAAACAGAATACAAAGGATGTCGCGGTACACGTGTTTCAAGCTTTATACACAAACTGTCATTACATCAGTATATATTGTTGATATAAAGGATGGTTTAAAGCTATCTTCAGCCGCAAACATTTTCAGTCCCAAGATTACATCACAAAGATAAAAGAAAAAGGAGAGAGAAAAAGGAAAAGTCCACTTAATATTATCTATTATAATAGGCTTATCCTTTAAATTGTTATATCTGCATAAATGTTCGTTGGTATTCAGAAATCTGTCCATATTGTACCACAATACCCTGAATTGTGGTACAATATGAACAAATGGATAAGATGGCAGAGGCAGAATGGAAAGTAGGGTTGAAATGGAGGCGGAAACCTTTGGAGGTAAGGTGGTGACGCACACACATCCGCTTACACACGTATGTGCACGCACACCAGCTCTATAAGTAATGCTCATGTGTCCATGTGTTCATGTGTTGAGTCAATAAATACTGCATACTCTCAAGTGCTATCTACTCCATGAACATTGACACTTTAATCTCTAATGAAATTACATAAGACTCATTAATGCCAACACTTCTAATAACTCTCTGGATATTTTTACAACCATCTCCGTTTCATAATGGACCCTTCGTTTCGCTTGTATTGTTTTTCGAGTGTTCCTTGCACTCTGTATTTTAATCAACAACACTTTTCTATATTATGTTAAACTCAAATTACGCTAAACGTAAACAAACAAACGAAGCTTGCTGTTTAGAACCGTTGAGATGTCTTAGAAAGTTAAAGAAGTGATTTTTAAATTCTCAATCGCAGGATAATGCTAATAATATAGCCTGAACAGGATAAGCTACCCCTATTCTTGCAGGAGGTGTGAGTTCGAGTCTCATAGCTGGCCGCCAACACTTTTTTCTGCAAAATAGGGATAGCTTATCCTGTTCAGGCTATATTATTAGCATTATCCGGCGTTTGAGAATTTAAAACTCACTTTTTTAACTTTCTATATTATATTTGTTATTTAAATTAATTTGACAAACAAACCAGAATCAAGTGTAGTTGTCTGAGACTAAGGATTATGTAACACTATCGCCACAACCCTTCCGAGCCTTCCTCCCTTTTCTTTATTCTTTCTTTCTTTCGCTTTCTCTATTTCTTTCCTTCTCCTCTCTCTCTCTTCTCTTTTTCTCTCTTTCATCGTTCACCTCTCCCTTCTCCCTTCCTTTCGTCTTACTTTTCTTTGACGCCCTCTTTCACTCTTCTCCTCACTCTCTCCCTCTTTCTCATTTCCAAATCTCTCACGTCCTCCCTCACTCTTGTTCTCTCTCTCTTTTTTTTTTTTGCACTTACTCTTTCTATCTTCCCCTTGTCCTTCTTTTATTCTTTCTTTCTTTCTTTCTTTGTTTCTCTCTCTTCCCCTCTCACTCCCTCATTTTCTCTCTCTCTTGTACTTGTTTCAAATTATTTTATATTTTGTTTTTTGATTTAGTAGGGTCAGCTGGGCACCGCCAGTGAAAAAAACAGCACCATGACGCAATTCACTCTGCCAGAAATTTGGGAATGACATGCTGTACTGCTTGGAATTCGTGCCGGAATCTCCAATACGAACATGTCAGTGTGTTTGGGTGTCAATCTGAGGACAGTGCAAAGGATTACGAAGGTACGGCAGCTCGCAAAACTCACTCTGATCATTCTGATAAGAAAAAGAACTCCTGTTGGTGAGATCCAAACCATGATTGACAACAATCCCTCCAAGTCAATCAGGTTCATCGCCAGGAACATGGGAGTGTCTGAGTTTCTCATTATATAATATATATATATATATATATATATATATA
>NC_069003.1:29993133-29993607 GCF_001194135.2 Octopus bimaculoides
AGAGGGAGAGAGAGAGAGAGAGAGAGTTTTGCTATTATACATCATTATAAAATGAGCGACAAGGATTGCAACGAAGGGTTCGATCGGTACATCGTCCAGGGTTCTAGAAAACCACACATAGGTCTCTATTTGCCGGGTTACTCCCTAAAGCAAAATGAAACCCCCGGCACTTTATTGAAATATTTCTTTTAGAAACCCCCTGGTTACTGGCCCCCGAAGCATTGTTGTTACACTCCTACAAATTTCTCTCGGAGTGCCTGCTGCTAGTTAATGAAGCACTCGTCAACCTTGCAGTGCTGCCACACCCTACAGTTGTGTATAATTTGTGTAAGTTATTTTCTCATTATTTAGAAGATCTATTTAAGGTTCACTGTTTGGCCACACTAAATAGATACGTGTTGTATCTCAACAAAGATATAATTATATATGTGTGTGTGTGTGTGTGTGTGTGTGTGTGTGTGTGTGTGTGTGTGT
>NC_069003.1:29993660-29993918 GCF_001194135.2 Octopus bimaculoides
TATATATATATATATATATATATATATATATATATATATATATGAATGTATGTGTGTGTGTGTATTTATACATATATATGAATGTATATATATATACATATAAAAATATACATAGATACAAATATATATAATGTATAGATATATAGAAATATACAGGCATATATGTATATCTATATACATATATATAAACATACATCCGTTTAGTTTAGTTTCTGTGTGTATATATATATATATATATATATATATATATATATATAT
>NC_069003.1:29994018-29994812 GCF_001194135.2 Octopus bimaculoides
TGTGTGTGTGTGTGTGTACTATCGACAAATACCGTAATGAAATTTACAGCCTTTTAATACGTATCTTGTAGAGGCGTTTGGGTTAAAACAAAAAAGAGAAAACGAGACAAAAAAAGATAGACAGAGAAAGTGTGGAAGAGAGCGAATGTACGAAAGTGACTGTGTGTTGGAGAGGGAGAGAAAAAAAAGAAAGAAAGAAGGAAAGAAAGAAAGAAAGAAAGAAAGAAGGAAGGAAGGAAAGAAAGAAAAAAGAAGAGAAAGTGAGCATAAGTTTCTATCTGTAATAGTAATTATAATGGAAATAAAATGTATTTTCTAAAACTTTTATTTGAAAATATATGTATCAACCGGGAACATTTATTTAACAGCAGGGGTAGGAAACTGTATCGCTGAGGTCGCAAAATCCTTTGCCCTCTCCGCTTTTTCCATTGTACATATAACAACTTACAGATGTCTTGTAGTTGCTGTGTACAAGTGATTGGATTGGCACACACTGGGTGACTATTGGAACTCTGTGAGAAATCTCTGCTGATATTCAATTATTTATTCATTTATTTATTTGTTTATTTATCTTTTATTGCTTGCTCCACTCATTCGCCTATGGCCAAGCTGGAGTACCGTATTGAGGAATGAACTGAGCCCATAAACGACCTTGCCCGGACTTGTGCCCCGGAGGGTAACTTTCTAGGGGCAATCCCATGGTCAGTCATTACCGAAGGGGGGGCTCAGCAGCAGCAGGTATTTCGTCCGTCTTCACGTCCTGAGTTCAAATTCAGCTGAAGTCGAGCTTGCTC
>NC_069003.1:29995108-29995881 GCF_001194135.2 Octopus bimaculoides
CCCCCATTTTGCAGAGAAAAGTGTGGGCGGCCAGCTGTGTTATCTTGGCAATATATTACAAGATCTTTGACCATGGGACTGCTTTCAGAACTGATTTAGTTCAGAGTGGAGGTGGGGGGGGGGGCATGCGCTGTTGCAGCAAGTCACTGCGTTCACCATTTGTTGGTATTTGCTCGGGTCCTCCCGGATGACCCTCAGCTCAGTGTCGCATCCAGCCCCCATTTTCTGCGAAATGCTTCCTCATTCATAGTAATCACGTGGACTGTGGTCGACCAACACGAGCTGTTGGTCCCAGCCGGATCTTCAAAGATAAGAACATGGTATGCAAGTTCTAACTCGAAAAATCGAGCAACATTACCAAAATCTGAGCTGACGCTCCCTAATCCCACAAGTAACAGGATGCATCCCAGTTCTTGAGTCAAGTCGTTGGTTGGATGCAAAATTCGACCAATTATAATTCATAATCTTGCGAGGCGTCCCGGTATCAAATGTAATAATGATTTCAAAATTACTGGCCTTGAGCTAAAATATGAAACCAACGTTTTACATAGTTGTAGGGATCAACCAGTTAGGATCGAAGGCTTCTTTGCGCTATCTGCAAGCATAAACTCGCTATGAAGTGGTGGGGGAAACGGGTGAGTGATGATTCATCAGAATAGATTATATTGACCAACTTTGGCCGTTTCTAATAACCTAGACATCATTTTTCCCTGCTTATCTATATTGATGAAGGACCGAAGGTTTAAGAATTGCACCCCTGGCCCCAACATGGC
>NC_069003.1:29996083-29998753 GCF_001194135.2 Octopus bimaculoides
ATCAAATGTAATAATGATTTCAAAATTACTGGCCTTGAGCTAAAATATGAAACCAACGTTTTACATAGTTGTAGGGATCAACCAGTTAGGATCGAAGGCTTCTTTGCGCTATCTGCAAGCATAAACTCGCTATGAAGTGGTGGGGGAAACGGGTGAGTGATGATTCATCAGAATAGATTATATTGACCAACTTTGGCCGTTTCTAATAACCTAGACATCATTTTTCCCTGCTTATCTATATTGATGAAGGACCGAAGGTTTAAGAATTGCACCCCTGGCCCCAACATGGCCTCAGTATAATAACTGAAACCGTAAAAATATTTTTAAAAATGTCTCATTAAATTCGATATTGAAATTATGATTGTGATCTTGGAGATTATCACCTGGAGCAATGGTTCTCAACCCCGGTCCATAATGACCCTTGGGGTTGCATAGAAGATTTTTGTTGTTAAAATTTATGTGTAATAAATTGGTTATGCTTCTACAATGCAGAAAATATTTTAATTTTTTTAAAATACAATTCCTTATAATATTTAATTATAAAACTATCGCACGATTTTTTAAATCATCGAATGGCCATGAGGACCCATCGGAGTAAAATAGGAATCAAAGAGGTCCATAGATTTTTTTTAAACGGTTGAGAAACGCTGGCCTAAATTAACGTGTAAGTTAAGTGACTTGCTCAAGAATTCAAGCTGGGAAGGTCTGAGAGTCGAACACACGATCTAACGGTTATAAGACCCCACCCCACACACAAAAAAAAAAAAACACGAAACCGCTACGCCATACGACTTCATACGCAACAAACATACATACCTCTGCCTAAAAATTCTTTAATCGCAATCAGGAAATGTTGAAACCAGGAAATCACAGCAGAATTCTGTGAAAATCTTAACTGCCTCATTAAATTCGATATTGAAATTGGAATCGCAAATGAAATGATAATTTTGTTTTTGTTATGTTATTTGTTTGTTTGCTTCTTAGATTTGAAACACGTTCTCCTGAGAATATTCTTCCGCTTTCGAGATCAAAGAAATTTTAAAAGATTTCTTTTTTTTTTTTTTCATTTTTTTTTTTCGTTTTGTTGTTGTTATTGTTGTTCACCACCATGTGTGGTAAATCAATCATATACACGAAGCAACAACAATAACAGGGAGAGCAACAACTGCGACTACAACGAGAAAATTTTAAATGGAATAAAGTAACGCATACATACATACATACATGCGGGTGTGTATATACATATACATACATATATATATATATATATATGTGTGTATATATATATATATATATGCAGACACACACACAAACACATATATATAATGTTAATAACTTGTTTTTGTTTTTATAGATTATATACTTATGTCTATATGTGTGAGTTAATATATATATATATATATATATATATATATATATATATATATATACATTCATACATGCATGTATGTATATATACATATACATATATATACATATATATGTACATATATATATATGTACATATATATGTGTATATATACATATACATATATATATATATATACATATATACATAATATACATATACATACATAGACATATATATATATATATACATGTATATATATATATATTTACATAAAGATATATATGCTCATACATTTATATATGGATACAGTCATGCACATACACGCACATAAATATATACATGTAGACACTCATATATGAGTGTGTGTGTGTGTGTTTATATAAGGTTTGTTTAAAAAGAAACCCAATTTTTAAAACAACGAGACAACCAGCCGTCGCAGCATGCTTGCGGCTGCAGTGCTGTGAATAGGTGACCTTTATTATCAATAACATAATACTCACATCATGTTGTTAGTTTGTCTCTTCCCCATTTTCTCTCATTGTATATCTATGTATGTGCGTGTGGTAGTGTGTATACTTGTGTGTGTGTGTATTATTGATACGTGGATAACTCTTCGAAACGCCGGTGTTTTAATGGTGGCAGCTGATGAAGGATATGTTCTCTATGTGGCCTGCCTGTTTGTTGTACCTTGTTTATCATTTTGTCCATGTTTTTTTGCAACGTCATGTACCTAGATATGTATCTATATGTACATGTAGATGAAGGTATGTACATACATGTACATATATATGCATGTACTCATATATTGTGTGTATATATATATATATATATAAGCTCAGGTGTGGTAAGAAGCTTGGTTCACAACCACATGGTTCCGGGTTCATCCCCACTGCATGGCACGTTGGGCAAATGTCTTCTACTATAGCCCCGAACCGACCAAATCCTTGTGAGTGGATTTGGTAGGCGGAAGCTGAAAGACGTATATATAAATATGTGACACTTATTCAACAGCCCTACTGAATAAGTGTCACATGTTTTTACAGATAAATTCCTCTATTTGCATAATATCGAGGTCTCTTTCTTTCTTTTGTTGCCATTCCTGTTAGCTTGTTTACCAACCACATGGTTCTGGGTTCAGTCCCACTGCGTGGCACCTTGGGCAAGTGTCTTCTACTATAGCCTCGGGCCGACCAAAGCCTTGTGAGTGGATTTGGTAGACGGAAACTGAAAGAAGCCCGTCGTATATATGTATATATATATATATATATGTATGTATGTGTGTGTATATGTTTGTGTGTCTGTGTTTGTCCCCCCCCCCC
>NC_069003.1:29998808-30000331 GCF_001194135.2 Octopus bimaculoides
AGGCTTCCAAAGAATAAGTCCTGGGGTCGATTTGCTCGACTAAAAAAAGCGGTGCTCCAGCATGGCCGCAGTCGAATGACTGAAACAAGTAAAAGAGTTAAAATATATATATATATATATATATATGAAAGGATGAAAAGCAAAATTGACCTCGACGGAATTTGAACTCAGAACGTCACAGCAGACGGAAATACTGCTAAGCACTTCGCCCGGCGTGCTAACGTTTCTGCCAGATCGTCGCCTTGGTTTGTGTCCGTATTATTCGTACAATTATTGTTGTCGCTGTTCTTGAAAGCTTTTCTTCGTTACGGTTTGTTAAAAGACATGAGTCTGCGAATTTTGGCTGTTGTAGTCATCGTTATTGTTGTTGTTGTTGTTGGTGGTGGTTTGCTGGAAGTCTTTTTCACGTTGTTTTTTTAACTTGTTGCTGATATTCCTGTTGCTAGTGTCACTGATGTTCCGTTGTTAATTTTGCTTTGTTAGTTAGAAGGATATAATTTCTAACTGCCGATGCTTCTATTGCTGCCGCTTCTGTTGCTGCTGTTGTTGTTGTTGTTGTTGTTGTTGTTGTTACTGCTTTGTTATTGCTGTTGTTGGGACCGCTGTTACTGTTGCTGATGTTTTGATGTGCGTTTTGTTGCTAATACCACCAGTGTTTGATGTTTGATGTTTGATGATGATGGTGATGATTATGATGATGGCAACGATGTTATTACATGTTCTTATCATTTCTTTATTATTTCCTTTGTCTTCTGTCTTCTCGTTTCTGTTATTTCTCTATTTTTAACGCTTTTTGACATAAATTTTAAATGTTTATAACTTGTCCCTTTCCTTCTCTTTAATCATATTTTGTATTATTTTTCTTCGTTTCTTTGCAGTATTTCCTTCAAAACGCAATGCATTATTGAAATACAATCCATACCCAAAATATTTCGAAAGATTATTATCACATTTGAAAAACTTCTCGTCAAATATGAAAGTTCTCTTTTCCCCTCTATTTTAGCAAGAAGTTATCACTTTCAGTTTTATTATTTTCTTTCGTTATTTTGTTGTCGTTGTTGTTGTTGTTCTTGTTGCTGTTGAAACTATTCGCCCCCAGAATTCTATCTTATTACTATCACACCTTCCATCCTCTCATTTTCTTCCATCAGAACCCGAGGGGTAAAGTGAGATCTGCGGGAAAAAAACAAAAGAACAAAAACAAAAATATGAAGGAGCAATGACAATTATTTCTCATACGATATGGCCGACCAACGAAAGGAATTAGAAGAAAAAAAATCTCTCTGGGAAATTCACTGAAACAGACGACCTCCATAACCGGATCCTTAAAATAGTCATGGCGAGTTATGACCCCCACCCAACCCCGCTTTGTGTTATTTAATAGGGTTTTTATATAGTAAATTGCTAACTTTAGTGGTGGGGTGTATAGATATAGATATTCACATAAATTCAGAAATGCATATATATATATATATATATATATATATATATATATATATATACATACACATATACACATGTGT
>NC_069003.1:30000341-30002417 GCF_001194135.2 Octopus bimaculoides
ATATATATATATATATATATATATATATATACGCATATGTGAATATATGTAGATGTGGGAAATGTTCTTTTCTATCTTGTTTTGTTTTGTTTTTTTGTTTTGCTTTTATTTTAATATTCTTGAAATATTACGAATACAAACGGAGGTGGATTCTAGCATAAAAACCTTCCACATTGAATTTTATTCAAAACCAGCTATGCAAAGTCACATACTAAAGTATATATCCTTTTTAAAGTCTTACATTCTTGCTAAGAATGTCGGCTTGATGTCAGAAGCGGCAGAGTATCAGACAAATGCCTAGTATTTGGTCATACCCCTTTCTGCCTCTAATGTTGATCTGACTTACAAGTATACCTCACTTTCCATGGTTCGGACGTCGACAACAGTGAATCCTGCAATCAATATACGAATATACTCACACGAATATACATACACATATAAACCCCTCTCTCTCTCTCTCTCTCTGTATATATATATATATATATATATATATATATATTGAGGTGGGAAACCACGGGCTGATGCGTGTGAGCACGCAGTTCTTTGTTGGAAATGTGATGGTACCATCTGATGTTCTCGACGGTTGTCAAGGCTCTGTTAGCGAAGCCGTCGATCCTCTTTGCCAGAGTCTTTCAGAGGGGCCACATTTCTGCTCCATAGATCATTAGATCATCCTACCAGGGCTTTGCTCTCATTCAACGCAGCCTTATTATCTTATATATGTATATATAAATTTATATTTATATACTGAGGGTGATAAATTGAATATTAATTTAATCAACATCAATTATACGATTAATTCTTTATTTTGTATATTTTCCATTTGTCTTGCCCGCTTATGTTGTGGTGTGTGCTAAGTTTTTTCCTGGAGAACCTTATTTTTCTTTATGGTTGGGTCATTGATGACCCCAAAAGGATGGAAAGGTAAATTCGACATCGGCGGAATTTGAACACAGAATGTAGCGACGGACAAAATACTGCTAAGCATTTTTTTTTTCTGGTGTGCTAAAAGATTCTGCCAAGCTCGCTGCCTTAATAATAATAATAATAATAATAATAATAATAATAATAATAATAATAATAATAATAATAATAATAACAATAATAATAATGATAATAATAATAAAAATAATGAACCACATGGTCCCGGGTTCAGTCCCACTGCGTGGCATCTTGGGCAAATGTCTTCTACTATAGCCTCGGGCCGACCAAAGCCTTGTGAGTGGATTTGGTAAACGGAAACTGAAATAAGCCCGTCGTATATATGTATATATATATGTATGTGTGTATGTGTTTGTGTGTCTGTGTTTGTCCCCCCAACATCGCTTGACAACCGATGCTGGTGTGTTTATGTCTCCGTAACTTAGCGGTTCGGCAAAAGTGACCGATAGAATAAGTACTAGGCTTCTAAAGAATAAGTCCTGGGGTCGATTTTCTCGACTAAAGGCGGTGCTCCAGCATGGCCACAGTCAAAAGACTGAAGCAAGTAAAAGAATAATAATAATAATAATAATAATAATAATAATAATAATAATAATAATAATAAAAAAAATATTTTCAGACAAATACATAACAAAAACACCAGGACTTACAACAATCACAGCAATGTTTAACAATAGCGTTAAGAACAACAACATTAACATCAAACGAAGCAGTAAATTAGAACAGCATCAGAACAGACAGCTTGAACAAGGGAAGGACTGCTTCAACAGCAGCAACAAGAATAATAACAAAAGCATCAGCAGTTCGAGCGCGAGCAACAATGGCGGAACATCAATCGGAGACCCAAATACAATCAACAACAAAAATAACAACAAAGACAGACGTTATAACAGGAAAAAAAAAAGTTGCAACAAGGACAAAAAAGCAAATTAGACGCGCACGCGCGTGGGTAGGATGGATGGATGGGTGGATGGATGGATGGAGGGAGGGAGGGATGGATACGTACATACAAACACATACATGTGTATACGCACATACATCTGTGTGTGTAGTTATATACGCATGCATGTAAGGATGCATATTTATAAATTTATCTATCTGTGTACCTATGTATTGTATCTGATTATTCTGTCT
>NC_069003.1:30002787-30003757 GCF_001194135.2 Octopus bimaculoides
ACATACATACATACATACATACATGCATAGGTGTTAGAGTATGCGTGTCCGTGTATATGTGTGTATGTATGTGTGCGTATTCAAATATTCACGTACAAGTCTATGTTACATGCTTACAAGCATCCATACATGCGTACATCCATCCGTACGTACGTATACGCATGTGTATTTACAAATAATCGGAACTTAAAACTAGATGAAAACTAGTGATACAAACAAACTACAACATCAACAACAACAACAAAAACAACGACAACAACAACAATGACAACAACACCATCAAGAAAGGCATGAAAAAGTAATGAAAACTCAAGAAGTACAATAAGAACATGAAAGGTTAGAACAGAGAATAAGAAGAAAGGACAAAAGATAAGAGTGGGGAAAAAAATAAACGAAAACGGTTTTCTCTTAGAAGAGTAATTATGTTCTAAGAAGAAGACATGGGTCTTGGAAATTCCTTATTTTTCTGTAGAGAAAGAAGAGAGGAAAAGGAGTGGGGGGATGCGGTGGCGGTGAAGAACACAAGGAAGAGGCTGCGTAGCATACAGTGCATATGCACCGATGTATGATCAGATGCGCACACGTCCATACATATATATATATATATATATACATACATAATATATATAGGCGCAGGAGTGGCTGGGTGGTAAGTAGCTTGCTTACTAACCACATGGTCCCGGGTTCAGTCCCACTGCGTGACACCTTGGGCAAGTGTCTTCTACTATAGCCTCGGGCCGACCAAAGCCTTGTGAGTGGATTTGGTAGACGGAAACTGAAAGAAGCCCGTCGTATATATGTATGTATATATGTATGTGTGTGTGTATATGTTTGTGTGTCTGTGTTTGTCCCCCCAACATCGCTTGACAACCGATGACGGTGTGTTTACGTCCCCGTAACCTAGCGGTTCGACAAAAGAGACCGATAGAATAAGTACTAGGCTAGAATAAGTCCTGGGGTCGATTTGCTC
>NC_069003.1:30005888-30010355 GCF_001194135.2 Octopus bimaculoides
AGATGCCGCTAAGCATGTTGCTTAACGATTTTACCAGCTCGCCGCCTTCATAATAATAATAATAATAATAACAATAATGATTGCAGCGTGGAAAGTATTTATTTGTAAGCTATTCAAGAACACACAAAACCCGTCAGTTTCACTTGAACATTTAAATTTCATTTCTGTCAAAATGTTTTTGTCGATTTGAAACCGCGACCTCTTCACTGGCGAAACTTCGTGCTGGATCACGAAATTTTGTCAGTGAACAGGTCACGGTTTCAAATCGACAAAAATATTTTGACAAAAATGAAATTTAATTGTTGAACTGTTTTTGTGTGTTCTTGAATGGCTTATAAATATCTTCCATGCTGCAATCGTTTTTGTTTCAGTACACGATCTCAGATCAAGTCACTTGCTATGCAAGTATATCTCCGATAATGATAATTCTTTCTGCTAAAGGCACAAGGCCTAAAATTTTGGTGGATGGGGACTAGTCGATTACATCGAACCCCGGTATTCAACTGGTATTTATTTTATCGACCTCAGAAGGATGAAAAGCAAAATCGACCTCGGCAGAATTTGAACACAGAACGTAAAGGCATTCATAAATGCCCCTAAGCGCTTTACATGGCATGCTAACAATTCTTCCAGCTCACGGTTTTTAAAATGTTTATTTATTTATTTATTTATTTATTTATTTTAAGGCAGCGAGCTGGCAGAATTGTTTGCACGCTGGGCGAAATGTTTAGCGGGATATCTGCCGTTACGTTCTGAGTTCAAATTCCACCGAGGTCAACTTTGCCTTTCATCCTTTCGGGGTCGATAAATTAAGTACCAGTTACGCACTGGGGTCGATGTAATCGACTTAATCCATTCGTCTGTCCTTGTTTGTTCCCTCTATGTTTAGCTCCTTGTGGGCAATAAAGAAATATGAAACGTTAGCACGCTGGGCAAAATGCTTTGCGGCATTTCGTCTGTCTTTAGTCTTTACGTTCTGAGTTCAAATTCCGCCAAAGTCGACATTGCCTTTCATCCTTCAAGACATCGATTATTCTGGTGCCGCAGGATAACCGTCGTGTCTGTGACTAAAAGTAGTAAACGGTAAGAGATAATAGATACAGTAATTTGGACATTGTCAATGGTGAACCTTGGATATTCCTGTCTCGAGCCCTACGGTCAATATTAGCAGTTACCCGGTTACCATAGCGCACAAGTGAATGTGATCACAACATTCTCCCTAAACAGAGACGCCAGCCCATCGTTGGATTACTCATTTGCACTTGAGTGGACTGGAGCAAGGTGAAATAAAGTGTTTTGCTCAAGAACACAACGTACCGTTTGGGCTCGATATCGAAACCACGATCTTCCGATTGAGAGTGCAGCATCTTAACCACTAAGCCATGCGCATTGACTTATTTTGATTTCAATTTTTGACACAAGGCCAGCAATTTCAGGACGGCTTTTAATCGATTACATCAACTCCAGTGTCGACTAGCACTTATTTTATCGACCCCCGAAAGGATGGAAGGCAAAACGAATCTCGACGGAGTTTGAAATCAGAACGTAAAGACAGACGAAATACCGCTAGGCATTTTTACCCGGCGCGCTAACAATTCTACCAAATCGCCGCCTTATACACGCTCGCTAATTTGAGCATAGGAAAATACAATACGCAGATTGCCTAAGAGAGGATCGAACTTGCTATCCTGTTGTTTTGAGCATAGGAAACTACAATAAGCAGATTGCTTAGGAGAAAATTGAACTTGCATCTTGTTGTTTTCTATACAAGTAATTTGAGCTCAAAACAGAAATAACTTTAAACAGAAGAAAAAAAAACGACATATATCTAGATTGATTGATTACGGACAAATGTGTGGAGATATGATGGTCATGTGATCTGACTGTTGTGGTATTTATTTATCTCGGAGTGTAATCACAATAACTTCTGCCGGAAGGTGTGTATGGGGAAAAGTAGACATTCCTTCAATAAAGACCACCACCAGCGTCACCAAAATCACCCCGTTTAATACTTTTACTACTACTACAATTAATATCACTAACAACACCGCCCCTATGGCAGTGAGTGATAGTACCAATAACATTAATCCAAATATGATTACTAAATGGACTACATATTTTTCTACACCATCTTATACTTCTATAAAGTTTCTTTTCTACTCTTGGCACAAGGCCCGAAATTTTGGGGAAGAGGGCCAGTCGACTAAGAAGTACGTAACTAATACTTAATTCATCGACCCCCAAAAGGATGAAAAGCAAAGTTGACCCCGGCGGAATTTGAACTCAGAACGTAAACGGCAGACGAAATACCGCTAAGTATTTCACCCGACGTGCTAACGTTTCTCATTTCTTTATTGCCCTCAAGGGGCTAAACATAAGAGGGATAAACAATGTCAGACAAAGGGATTAAGTCGATTACAACGATGCCAGTGCGTAACTGGTACTTAATTTATCGACCCTGAAAATATGAAAGAGTAAAGTCAACCTCGGCGGAATTTGAACTGAGAACGTAACGGCAGACGAAATACCGCTAAGCATTTCACCCAGCGTGCTAACGTTTCTTATTTCTTTATTGCCCACAAGGGGCTAAACATAGAGGGGACAAACAAGGACAAACAAAGGGATTAAGTCGTTTACATCGATCCCAGTGCGTAACTGGTACTTAATTTATCGACCCTGAAAATATGAAAGGCAAAGTCGGCCTCGGCGGAATTTGAACTCAGAACGTAACGGCAGACGAAATACCGCTAAGCATTTCGCCCGGCGTGCTAACGTTTCTGCCAGCTCGCCGCCCTGTACTTCTATAAATATTATAGCAGCTTCGTGAGGTAGCACACCTCTATAAGTTGATTCATAATTCCATTTTAATGTTAATTTTTGGTAACACGAGCAGTTTCTGTAAAGTAATTTGTAAGTAATTTGAATGCATTTGTGTTCTTCGAGTTTCGGCTGTTTGTAGTACATGTAGCACAAGTAGTACATGTAAGCTAACATATTTTTCCATGCGTGGGTGTGTGTGCTCGTACGGTATGTTTGTATATGTGTATAGATGCGGGTAAGGTGAATGATTAAGCAGTTCTCTTCCTAACCATGTAGCGTTAGACTCGATCCTACTATCACAGTGTTACATCTAAAGCAAGTGCCTGTTATATCCTCGGCTCGATTCGAAATTTTGCTGTATTCATCAAATATAAAAAAAAATAGACAGGCAGTAAGAAGCTTGCATCCCAACCACATGGTTCCGGGTTCAGTCCCACTGCGTGGCAACTTGCTCAATTGTCTTCTACTATACCCTCGGGCTGACTAAAGTTTTGTGAGTGGATTTCGTAGGTGGAAACTGAAAGAAGCCTGTCGTATATATATAAATGTGTGTGTCTTTGTGCTTGTGATTGTGCCCCACTGTCGCTTGACAAGTGATGTTGGAGTGTTTACATCCCCGCAACTTAGCGGTTCGATATAAGAGAATAATAGAATAGGACTACGCTTACAAAGAATAAGTCCTCGGGTCGATTTCTTCGACTTGAAAACCCTTCAAGGTGGTGCTCCAGTATGGCTTCAGCCAAGTGATTCAGTCGTGTAAAATATTAAAAGAAAACATACGATTGTGTTATTAGGAAGATCGCTTTGTGACCACGCAACTTTGGGTCACAGGAATATGTGGAAACTTGGGCAAGTGCCTTCTATTGTTTCCTCAAGCCGTTTGATGATTTGTGAGAACACTTAGCAGATGGAAACTGTGCAGAAGCTCGTCACACATACACACACACGTTTGTTTGTGTGTGTATGTGTGTATGTATGTATAAATATATACGTATATACACACAAGTGAAAAACGAGAGAGACGGATCATTCAAGGAGAGAGAGATAGACAGATAGACAGAGAGACCGACACATAGGTAGTTAGCTCCACGCTTCTGTCTATCTATCTATCTATCTATCTATCTATCTATCTATCTATCTATCTATCTATCTATCTATCCCTCTGCGTATACACACGCGCGCACAACTCACTCACACGCGTATGTATATATATATATAACTAAATATATGTATGCATGTATGTATGTTTATATAAATACATAATGCATATGTATATATACATATATGTATAACACATAGCCCTAAATATATGTATGTGTGTGTGTATACATAAATAGGTATATATGTATGTGTGTATATATATATATATAGTGAGTGGGTGTGTTTATGTAGGGAAGTTATAAAAATATAAACAAAATAGACATAGTTATTGAAGCAGTGAAGTATTCGGCATTAAGTTTCTGTCTGTTTGTCGTCAGTATAATATGTACGTGTGCTATGTAACTCTCTCTCTCTCTCTTTCTCTCTGCCTGTACCTCTCCCTCCCTTCCATCCTCTCTTTATAGATGTACATATATATATATATATATATATATATACATATTATACATATATAGATACATACACACACACACACAGATATATATA
>NC_069003.1:30010384-30010718 GCF_001194135.2 Octopus bimaculoides
TATATATATATATATATATATATATATATATATTTCACTTTCTCACACAATATACATACATGTATGCATATATATATGCATATGTATACAAATACATACAGGCACACACACCCCCACATACACACACGCATACACTCACATACACACACATAATATGTGCATGCAAGTGTAATACGTATGTATATACATTTATACATATATGTGTGTGCATGTATGATGGTATGTGTGCGTACGTGTATCTATTTTTACGTATTTCAGACATCTATCTATCTATCTATCTATCTATCTCTCTCTCTCTCTCTCTATATATATATATATATATATATATATATAT
>NC_069003.1:30011459-30013983 GCF_001194135.2 Octopus bimaculoides
ATATATATATTCATAGGTGCTGGAGTGGCTGTGTGGTAAGTAGCTTGCTTACCAACCACATGGTTCCGGGTTCAGTCCCACTGCGTGGAACCTTGGGCAAGTGTCGTCTACTATAGCCTCGGGCCGAGTGGATTTGGTCGACGGAAACTGAAAGAAGCTCGTCGTACATATGTATGTGTGTGTATATGTTTGTTCCCCCAAGGGGCCGCAGTCAAATGACTGAAACAAATAAAAGAATAAAAGAGTATATATATATATATATATATACATATGTGCATATGTATGTACATACACATACACGAACACACAGAGTAAATCTATTCTCAAGGCTTGTGTCGATCCGAGGTTGTAGAAGAAAAACACTTACTCGAGTGCCGCGCAGTGGAACTGATCCCGTAACTACGCGCCTGCGAAGCAGACTTCTTACCGCAAACTGCCTTACGCGCGCCTGCTATGCGGAAGATGAATGCAATTAAGCGCTCCGCATAACAAAAGTCAAGTTCCTATCATCAAACTAAACTAGCGGATGCTTTGAGAAAGATAAGAATTTTTCTCTTCCGTGAAGAGAAAATACATGCCTACATTTATATATAAGCATGTATACGCATAGAGACATAAATATATACATACGTACCTACACCTACACATGTGTATTTGTATATATAAATAGAGCATTTTGTGTTTTATCCTTAAGGTATGTAAGTCATTGAAAGCCTGGACTAATATTGCAGGTTGTCAGGTTTTTGAACTTGTAGATACCTTTAAATTCGATCGCATACTTCTGCAATCATTCATAACGAACATGTGTGTGTGTGTGTGTGTGTGCATCGTGAAAGTTTCATTAAAAGGTGGGTGAATGTAGCAAAGATGGTGCGTGCGAGTGACGATACCTCTTTGAGCATGATCCTATAAATCGAGAAAAATAAAAAAGAGAGAGAGAGAGAGAGAGAGCACCTTGCTCTCATGTGTCTATTCCCTGCTGAGGTTACCATGGTCTTTTCCGTAGGCTTTTCCCTCCATGGATAAACCTAATGTTACCCCATTTTACACTATTGACATTTTCTGTGATATACGATAACTTTTGCCCCTACCGATCCTTTTTGATCGGGTTTTTTTTCTTGTTTTTTTTAAAGAAAATCTCGACAGTTGTATTTGTCCCCTTTGTGTGCAACCCTGTGTGGCTAATAAAAGAAAGTTATCTATCTATCTATCTATCTATCTATCTATCTATCTATCTATCTCTTGTTTAAAGAATTTCTTTGCTAAATCTCCTCACTATTTTACTCTGTTTGATAATGTATAAATGATGCGTCGTACCCAGCAGTGTGAAGGTGGAGGCGCAATGGCCCAGTTGTTAGGGCAGCAGACTCGCGGTCATAGGATCGCGGTTTCGATTCCCAGACCGTTCGTTGTGAGTGTTTATTGAGCGAAAACACCTAAAGCTCCACGAGGCTCCGGCAGGGGATGGTGGCGAACCCTGCTGTACTCTTCCACCACAGCTTTCTCTCACTCTTACTTCCTGTTTCTGTTGTGCCTGTAATTCAAAGGGTCGGCCTTGTCACACTCTGAGTCACGCTGAATATCCCCGAGAACTACGTTAAGGGTACACGTGTCTGTGGAGTGCTCAGCCACTTGCACGTTAATTTCACGAGCAGGCTGTTCCGTTGATCGGATAAACTGGAACCCTCGACGTCGTAAGCGACGGAGTGCCAGCAACCCAGCAGTGTACAAAGTATATATCACAGTATCGACCAGATAATCGGATCTTGTAATAACATTAGTCACAATGCGCTTTATTTTAGTTTTTGAATGACGCCACCACGATGGCTAGTGAGAAGGCCAACATTCTCCCTGACCAGAAGGCTATTCCGGACACAGGGGTTACCCGTTCACAGTTGAGTGGACAGGTGCAACGTGATATGGAGAATCTTGCTTGAGAATACAAACCACCGCCCAATCCGGGAATCGAACGCACGATCTTGCGATCGTAAATACAAAACACTGACCATTAGGCCATATAGGCCTTCACGCACACACATGCACACACATATATACAGAGTTTATATGTAAAGAATTAAAATGACAAAACAAATGTGTCATGAACTTCATTAGTTCACAACTGTTTCTGCTATAAGATACAATGCACTCATAACTGAATGCTTGTGAATCACCCTGTAGCTTCATCGGAGATTCAAGCATGAAGTGCAATTTTCTTTGGTAAAACATTTACATATAGTACATAATTCTTTAACCCCTCTTTTAACTGTTCTGTAGTAGATTGACGCTGTATTCTGAGACATGTGCAATTCTGTTCAACACCTGGCTATTAATATCGCTATTCTTAGGCGAAGTTATAAAATATATCACACATA
Organism: Octopus bimaculoides; assembly: GCF_001194135.2. Taxonomy (NCBI): domain Eukaryota; kingdom Metazoa; phylum Mollusca; class Cephalopoda; order Octopoda; family Octopodidae; genus Octopus; species Octopus bimaculoides. Next base: position 30,013,832 of record NC_069003.1, read on the forward strand.
CATACATACATACATACACACACACACACACACACACACACACACACACATATATATATATATATATATACTCATGCAGACATATACATAGATACATAGACACACATATGCAAATACACACATTCACGTCACACACACACAAACATATATAT
>NC_069003.1:30014506-30015024 GCF_001194135.2 Octopus bimaculoides
TATATATATATATATATATATATATATATATATATATATATTGGGTATGAAGACAACGAAAGATCACTCGGTGCGTTATTGTGCAGTCTATAAGTATGTGTAGGGAAACAGTTAATGATTCTCGCGGTCATTACTCAAGTTCATTAGCACGTAAACACGTGTGTAATCGATTAGATAGCCGCGAACATCTGATCAATTAGGCACTTGGTTACGTGCCTGCGAACCTGTCGGTAATGACCGTGAAATTCATCAACTGTTTACCTAAACCACATACAGGTATAAACATACACATACACACACACACGCATACCTATATATACGCTTATGTATGTTTGTATACATGTATGTATATGCTTATATATAAATACACACACATACACACACACACACACACACACACACACAGTCGTACATAGATACATATATATATTTTAAAAATTCTATATGTATCCCTCTGTGTCTGTCTGTTTGTCTGTCTCTCTCTTTGTGTGTATATATATATATATATATATATATAT
>NC_069003.1:30018684-30019300 GCF_001194135.2 Octopus bimaculoides
ATATATATATATATATATATATATATATAGACATTCCTGTCCCAAAAGTAAATAAAAGTAAAATCGAACACATCGATCTCTGAAGCTAATTTTATTGGCAGCGACTTCCTTGAAGTATCTTGGGAAATCCAGTAGCAAGAGAGCTCTAACTGAAACTCCGACCGATCGCTCGAAATGGTGACCACAATAATTACATCATGCACATTTCTGTTGTGAAAAACTATTAAACATCAAATAAAGTGCTAGATGAATGAGGAAATTACGGGGTCACAACGCTAACCAGTGATGTGTATAAATACAAGGTTATTATCAGTTCAAGTAAGCTTGGGGTATACTCGAACCCGAAAGAAAGGCATTCACTGTGTTTTGTCATGGAGGAAATTTCTCGCTGTAGATCAGGGATTCTTAACCATTTGTTACCTATGGACGCCTTTGATTACTATTTTATTCAGAGGGACCCCATAGCCATTCAATGTTTAAAAACTAGTTTTATAAAAACTTCTCTCAAAATTCTTATTTTGTTTTTCATACTTGTGTAGGTTGCTCTATGTAAAACGTGATTATTTATTTTTTTTATCTGTTGGCCCCTTTGATTACTATTTTATTTTGGTGGACC
>NC_069003.1:30021477-30022220 GCF_001194135.2 Octopus bimaculoides
TATATATATATATATATATATATATATATATATATATTCATATATATATATATATGTATGTGTGTGGATCTGTGTGTGTCTATGTTGTATGCGTGTGTATGCGTGTGTATTATATCAATACACATAGATACACAACTATACGTGTATGTACAGATGTACGAGTATCTATATGTAAATGTGCCCTTATGTTCTGAGTTCAAATCACCATGAGGTCAACAGTTTTTTTTTCACATTTTACTTTTCTCCCCCCCCCCCCTTATTCCCTTCAGATTCAATGCTTTTCAAGTTAAGTACAGAGGTCCTAATAAATTCTCTTCACCATATTCCGTCAAAATTTCTATGGCATTTTTCCAGTATCAGAAACCCTTATATAATCCAATAACTTTGGTTTTTGTGTAGCTGCTGTAGAGGTAGTTAACTTTAACGGCCCCAACTCTGCGTGTGCTTTATTCGATGGCTTTTAACATTCGGCAAATCGTTTGCAATATGAGAACCTATTCAAGAATCCAGATGGCAAATATTCTGTGCGTCTATTTAGAGAGTTCACTTACCGATTCGCTTAATCTGAGATTCTCATTTTATCTGCCTATCTTTCTGTTTGTCTGTGAGTCTGTCTGTTTGTCTGTCTGCCTGTCTGACTGTCTGCGTCTCTCTCTCTCTCTATGCATGTGTGTCCGTGTGTCCGTGCGTATGTATCTATATATGTGTGTGTATGTTTATATATATATATATATATATATATA
>NC_069003.1:30022727-30022987 GCF_001194135.2 Octopus bimaculoides
ATATGCATATATACATATATATATATATATATATGCATATATACATATATATATATATATATGCATATATACATATATATATATATGCATTTATACATACATATATATACACCTATGCATATATATATATACATATAAATATATATACACATACATACACACATGTATACCTATATATATGGATGTGTATATTTATATATACATATATGAATACATAGTGCACATCTCCTCACTCTCTCTCTCTCTCCCTATATATATAT
>NC_069003.1:30022997-30023767 GCF_001194135.2 Octopus bimaculoides
CTATATATATATATATATATATATATATATATATATATATACACGAGGGATATTGAAAAAATTATGTGCACTGTTGTTCTTTCAATGCATTTACTCAAAAGCAGGGGATAAGCAAGTACGCCATTTTTCTATATAGACTCCTTCCTTTTTGATACACTTGGTCCAGCAGTCAACAAGCTGGCATATTCCCCTCCAATGAGAAGGTTTTTGGTTGGTTGTGCAACCCTTTATCAGAATGACAGAATGGCAGAATCGTTAGCACGCCGGACGAAATGCTTAGTGGCATTTCGTCTGTCTTCACCTTTTGAGTTCTAATTCCACCGAGGTCAACTTTATTTTTTATCCTTTCGGGATCGATAAAATAAGTACCGTTTGAACACTGGAGTCGATGTAATCGACAAGCCATCTCTCTCAAGGTGTCAAAATTTAAAACCAATATATATAAAGCTGCGTGTGTGTATGTGTATGTGTATCAAGGTGGGTGTTTATGTTTATAATTACCGGTGTAAAATTTAGCCTTGTGTCAAACAGAAACGATACCCTTCATTAAATTTGTACTCTATTGAAGTATATAGTTCAATATTTTGGTCTTGACCTTATTGTCTAAAACCTTTGGCAGCAGTGTTTAAATCTTGAAACCAGCTAAAAAATACATGAATATATCTACGTTTGTTTGTGAATGTGTACATGAAAGTACGTGTAGCAGTGTGATGTTGGAATCAAGGTTGATTCGTGGTAGTATATATATATATATATATATATATATATAT
>NC_069003.1:30023777-30024623 GCF_001194135.2 Octopus bimaculoides
TATATATATATATATATATAATCATGGCGCTACAAGGAGACGATAACGATTTATTTACAGTCACGCGGAAGCCACGTCCTGTAACGCTCAAGTCACGTAACATGCTAATAATACAGAAATCGCGCCAGATGGTTTATTCATCACTATATTTATCATTTCTTTATATTTTTTTTATGTTGTTAGTCAAGAAAAGGAAATGCTAGACAGGGTGGGGATAGAATATCGATGGGGCTTCAACAAGCGATATATATTTTGAATACCGTGCACTAATTCTAATCCAGCTTTGGTAGAGGTGTCTTGAATATTTATCTATTTGCTGCCATTCAAGCATATTAGCTCAGTTTCGTTCTGCATTTACACAAGATATCTACAGAGAAACATATAAGCATCCACACTTGCACACAGCCAAATTGCACACACACAGACATAAATATATATATTTGTGTGTGTATGTATGTGTATATGTAAATATATAGGGAGAGAGAAAGAGAGAGAGATAAAATATATAAAGATATAGGTCTACACACATACGTACGCATATACGCATATATGCATATATGGATGTGTGAGTACTATATGTATGTAGTTATGAATGTATATGCACACACATAATATATATATATATATATATATATATATATATATATATATATGCATACATAATGTATTTATACATATATATATGAGTGCGTGTGCCTGTGTATAGTCATAAATATGTTTGTATATATATATGCATATCCATGCAAACACATATAATATACAAACATGTATGTGCATATATATATATCTAAATCTATCTATTTATCTATATATAAACATATATATATATATATATATATATATATA
>NC_069003.1:30025268-30026723 GCF_001194135.2 Octopus bimaculoides
TATATATATATATATATATATATATATATATATATATATATATATACATACACGCGTGTGTGCATGTGTGTGCACTTGTGCAGACGCACACATGCATGCCCGCACTCACTCGTGTACATGCTATCCATACATTTGTGTATATATCTACAAATCTACTTGTAAACATATACCGAGTTAAGTCACAGAGTATCCCACACCCTCTAAGACATACAAGCGGAGAAACACGTATATAAATAACCTTAAAATACATGAAAGCAAAAATTAGCTGTCAGGCTAAAATGTAAGCAACACAACAGCGTGGTCTTGGTTCAATTCTGTTACTCAGTATCTTAGTTAGTTTCTACTAAAGACTCTAGTTGATCGATGCACTGTCAGAAGAAAAGACACGAACTAGGAAAATAATCTGGTTCAACCCACCCTCGAAGCTACTAGTAGATATAGCAATTGTCAAAATATTCTTTCACCTCTTAAATAATAATTTTTGTATCTTCCCATACGCACCGTAAATTATTAATTGTAAAATTGTCTTAGGCACAGAGACGTTTCATTTGTCGTTTTTTTTTTACCCCCATTCTACCGCTTTTCTTTACTTTTGATTTTTTTTCTTATTTCTCTATTGCCCACAAGGGGCTAAACATAAGAGGGGACAAACAAGGACAGACAAAGGGATTAAGTCGCTTACATCGACCCCCAGTGCGTAACTGGTACTTAATTTATCGACTCCGAAAGAATGAAAGCCAAAGTCGACCGCGGCAGACGAAATACCGCTAAGCAGACGAAATACCGCCTGATGTGCTAACATTTCTGCCTGTTCGCCACCTTTTGATTCTTTGATTCTTTCTCATCAATCAACCATCCAAACTTTCATTTACACCACAGACAATAATATTTAAACTTTAGACTTTGTTTTTTTTTACTTTGAAACATAACAAATATCGATCCCCCAAGATTTCAAACCTCTAAACAATTTTCAAATAAGTTTAATATATTCTGATGCACATAACGTACATGTACATATCTTAACAATATAGTCAAACACAATTCTTAAATCTTCCATTTATATACAACTGCATTCTGCATCTTAGCAACACAGATATATCTAACGTCCGTCTAACAATGTGAAATCATCAAATCACATTCTGTTTTTAATAGTCACTAACAATTCAGTGTAGGGCGAAATTCGATGTAAATAATAATAATGATAATAATATTTCATAAGCTTAAAGCTTATAAGCGATCACCGCGCAATGACTAAAGAAAATAATCTAATAATGAGGCATTTAAGCCCTCGACGTACGGGAAAAACTTTTTACTGTTGTAACAACACTACAAACTAATTATAATTCTTAAATCTAATAGAAAGAACATATATATATATATATATAGGTATGTGTGTATACATATATGTGTATGTATTTATGTATGTATCTATATATATAATATATATATATATAT
>NC_069003.1:30026932-30027468 GCF_001194135.2 Octopus bimaculoides
TTTTTTTTTTTTTTTTGATGCCATAAAATGCGGTATGTACAATATGAAGGCTTTTGGTAAATTATCAGGTATATATTTTCCTGCCATCACGTTTCTGATTTCTCTCGAGGTCCGTTGACTTTAGCAAAAGTTTTTATGATGACGAACACACTTAAGTTTACAACGTTAGAATCATTGCACCATTCCATATTGCCAGACAACCAGATATCATGGTTTGACTGTAATATGGTACAAGGATACTCTAGTCGTTTCTTTCGTTTTGGAACCTACTGGTATAGAAAAATGTGTCCTTACAATGAAGTGGACTGTTCTACAAAACTAAAGGTATTTTACATATTCTTTTGGAATTAATTTTGGAAATTATAATGTTCTGTCATTTCCATGTATGATATCTTGCAGAATTTCCTTGCAAATCGATAATTATAGTTAACTGTTGAGTATAATTGTCATAATATCAGCCCGGCGGATTAGATTGCATCTAAGGGCATTCTATATACATACAGACATATATATATATATATATATATATATATAAT
>NC_069003.1:30027501-30029007 GCF_001194135.2 Octopus bimaculoides
ATATATATATATATATATATATATATATATATATATATATATATATATATATATACATATATGTAAGTATGTATGTGTATATATAATGTCATGTGTCCCACTATGTTTATATAAATATGATTATATATACATATATGCATGTATATATGTGAGCCATTGCGCCTCCACAGATGTCCATACAAATACATATTAATACAATCACACAAATATATGTATACAATTCATCTTAATTACAATGAAGATATATACATGTGTATTTATATACGTGTGTATATGTGTGTATGTTTCTGCACTGGATTCAGACTAAAATCTCGTAAAAAAAAATCTATATATAACCGATATTTGTTCTGCTTCATAACAATTCTGTCAATGATTTTTTTACAAACCATTTCTGACGAAAGCATCGAAATATAAATACAAATCCCAAATACTGCCCGAATACTTGTAAAAATATATATGAAGGCGCGTGGATTAGTGGTTAAGGACATTCGCCTCACGGTCGTAAGTCCAATTCCCGGCGACGCGTTGTGTCCTTTGAGCAAAACACTTTATTTCATGTTGCTCCAGTCCACTCAGCTGACAAAAATGAGTAGTACCTGTATTTGAAAGGGGCCAGCCTTGCCCCACCCTGTGTTATGCTGAATCTCCCTGAGAATTACATTAAGGGTACACGCGTCTGTGGAATGCTCAGCCACTTGCATGTTAATTTCACGAGCAAGCTGTTCACATATCTTTACTTATATATATATATATATATATGTATGTATGTATGTATGTATATATGTATGCTTGTGCGTGTGTGTGTGTGTGTGTGTGCGCGCGCGTCTGCGAGTGAAGAAATTTTAGCATTTCCTGTCTTCTGAAAAAGACAGTGCCATCCGGAAGCTGCAAATGCATACAGATATATTGTTACTGTTTCTGCTGGTGCAGTGGCTGCTGTTGCCGCTGTTGCTGATGCCGATACCATTATTATTATTATTATTATTATTATTATTATTATTATTATTATTATTATTCAGTAGTTTTATTTTTATAACGTGCTTTCACTTCACTACCGAGCGCAGCTCTGTGCGCCTTGGGTATGTGCTGTGGTGCTCTTATGTTTACTGTATTGAAAGTGTTTTGCGTAGAATGTGTGCAGTACCCAGTAGTGCAATTATTATTATTATTATTATTATTATTATTATTATTATTATTATTATTATTATTGTTGTTGTTATTTCTCTTGTTCCCGCTGCTATTGTGAATATTGTGTTCCCTTGATATATGTAATGTTGATATTTCGGCGGATGTGTGGCGATGATAGGTGTTTGCAGTCGTCGATGATATTGTTGTTGTTGTTGTTGTTGTTGTTGTGCAGGGTCTTCGTGTAAGAATAGCTACGAGTGTATGTATATAAATATGTGTGTGTGCGTGTCTGTGTCTGTGTATTGTGTCTGTGTGTGTATGAGCGTATGTGTATGTATGTATGTATGTATGTATGTATGTATGTATATATGACAGGCT
>NC_069003.1:30029348-30031038 GCF_001194135.2 Octopus bimaculoides
ATATATATATATATATATATATATACATACATATACATATATACGACGGGCTTATTTCAGTTTCCGTCTACCAAATCCACTCACAAGGCTTTGGTCGGCCCGAGGCTATAGTAGAAGACACTTGCCCAAGGTGTCACGCAGTGGGACTGAACCCGGAACTATGTGGTTGGGAAGCAAGCGTCTTACCATATAGCCACGCCAGCGCCTATATATATATATACATTATTTATATATATTAGACGACACACACACGCGCACGCGCACATATCACACAAGTACATATATAAACTGAACGATAGAAGGGATAAATACACACCCTTCATCAGGCTGTATTAATAGCAGCAACATCAACAGCAAATTCCACAGCATCCACTGATGCCGCTACCGCGCTGCTACTACTGCTACCACTACTACTACTACTGCTGCTGCTGCTGCGCCGTATCGTAAGCAACAACGGCAGTGATTTACATTTCCAGAATGCAATAACATTTAGATATGAAATTCCCATCGGTGCTCTTAGAAAATACAAATATTTAAAATAGTAGGAAAAAAAACAACAACAACAAAACAGATTGGCAACATTATATATATTAGCAACAACATCAAGAAGAGAAATACTTGATATAAACCAGAACATTTCGTCAGCCTTGACCCCTTTTTTCTGCATACAAAACCCCAGACAAAATGATCCTACAAATGTGCATTCAATCCCAATATGAAGATATTACGCAGTCATATATATATATATATATGTATATATATCTTTATCTTATGATATTTACTTTGTTTTATATTATACTCATTTATTGTGCTTTTAATTATTAATTTTTCTATATGTTGTAGTGGATTTTCATCGATGAGTTCATGAACCTTGGTTCTTTTCCCTAAAACTATATATTTTTATATACTATAATCTATAAAGCTCAATTTAATTTTAATTTTTTATAAATTGATTTTAATTGAGTTTTTACCTGTAATTTTGGATTTTGTCCCTTATATTATTATAATTATGTATATATATATGTGTGTGTGTGTGTGTGTGTGTGTGTGTGTGTGTGTGTGTGTTATAAGGATTCATTATAATCTAGGCATATCAACACGTAGGACGCCAGAAATGGCTAGGTAAGGTACAATAGCGTTTAGCTTAAAGTGAGATAAACAGCATTCAAGATATGAGATGTTTGTAGGATGTGTAGCCCCGCGATACCTTCATTCAGGTGATTTTTCTGAGATGCCATTTCAGAAATGTTGGCCATTTATACAAGTACCAAATCCACCTTCAAGGGATTTAGTCGAACAAATCGACCCCAGGACTTATTTTTAAGCATTGTACTTATTCTATCGATCTCTTTTGCCGAATTGCCATGTTGTGGGGATGTAAACACACCAATACTAGTTGTGAAGCGATGATGGGGGAGGGAGGGAGACAAATACAGTCACAAAAACACACGCACAGATACACCCCCCCCACACACACACACATATGTATATTCGACAGGCTTTCAGTTTCCATCAACCAAATCCACTCGCAAGGCTTTGGCCGACCCGAGGCTATAGAAGAAGACACTTGCCCAAGGTGCCACGTAATGAGACCGAACCTGGAACCATGCGGTCGGGAAGCAAACTTCTTCCCACACACCCACGCCTATATATATGTGTATATGTGTGTGTCGTGGACATCGGTGTCGAT
>NC_069003.1:30032275-30033029 GCF_001194135.2 Octopus bimaculoides
ATGCTTTTATGTGTATATAAGGGCGTGGCTGTGTGGTAAGACGCTTGTTCCCCAACCACATGGTTCCTGATTCAGTCCCACTGCGTGGTACCTTGGGCAAGTGTCCTGTACTATAACCTTGGGCCACATTGTAACTCCTGGGAAATTAATATGATGTGCCTCCGTAATATGTGGATCTTCCGGCCCCCAGTACCTGCAATTGTGACGGTTGAAATGTAGGCTTTTCACTCCGAATAATCTTAGCTGGAAAATCTGAATCTTCTACACATTGTACCATGTGTCACTCGCAAAACTGACCTATCAGTCAAGGTCATCTTCATAAAAAGCATGGACCATTCTTCGAATGTAACATTTCCAATATTTGCGCTTTCAAAACGCGATGGACGGCTGATTCTGATATTCTGATCTGACGACTCACTAGTCCCAGAAATTTCCTTGAACTCCTGCAATATGTTTCTAGTGATCTTTCCGGCTTTGCTGCGCTCGTCAGTGTATGTGGTCTTCCTGGACGCTTCCTGTACACATCCTACAGAATTCCATTTGCTTCAAACGTTTCTCTTATTTTCTGATGCTAACTCTCGTTGATGGATTTGCTTGAAAATCTCTTCTAATGCCTTTCTACTTCAAATTCATGTCAAGCGATGGTGAGTGGGGGACAAACACAGACACACAAACATACACCTCCACATATACACATATATATATAATATATATATATATATATACATACATACATGTGTATATATATATATAT
>NC_069003.1:30033500-30038512 GCF_001194135.2 Octopus bimaculoides
ATATATATATATATATATATATATATATATATCTTGATACGTGCATGCATGCATACATTGAGTGATACAAAGAAAACGAGAAAAATATACATGTGTGCAGATATACATATGCCTGTATGTAAGCGTGTATATCTCTGTGTGTGTATGTATATTTGTTCGGCGTGTGTATATATCTGTACATACCCTAATCGCAGACATTTAGCACGTATAAATCATTGTCAGAATTCACGTCTTCTCTTCTCCTGTAAGAGATTTATTGTGAAATATCTCCTCCTACTCTTCTGTTTACTCCACCTTCCTTATCGTAAGTTCTAAACATTGCAACATACAATGTACTCTTATAACCTGAGTAGGTTGGGTGTGTCGTGTTCTTTTTTTTTTTTTTTTGTGGTGGTGGTTTTATTGAGCACGTCCATGTCTTCGACATTCTGTCGATATCCGGTCCCATCATGAACGCAAGCATGATGACCCCGTGGTTAATAAGTTTGTTTCACAGCCACGTAGCTGGGAGTTGGATCGCACCTATTGGTACCTAAACCATGAAAAGAAACCCGAAAAGAATCTATCTCTGCAGCTATCTATTTTCGCCGCTCACTATTCCTGGGAGAGCTATAGGAGTTGGAATCCTCAGACACCTACCTCTTCCATGGGATTCTATCAGAAGCAACGTTATTACTCTTTCCAGCTGGATTCTCAAGCGTGACCAGCTGAGGCTGTGGGTATTATCCCACCATCTCATTCTGAGGCCACCGCCAGTCCCCCTGCCAGTTGGCTCGGCTTGAAAAATCTGTTTTATTATCCTTCTATATTAATAAACGCAAAATTTCGTCCGACCGGGACCTCTGTATCTCAGTCTACATTTGCACTACATAGATATATCACGCCATTTTGGAATTAGGATAATCCCGGGATTGAAAATCTGGCCTTCATTTATTCTTGAACATCTAGCTAATTTATAAAAACATGTGACATATTAATAAAAATTTGTAAATGTACAACCATCCAGATATCTGAGTACCTTATTATTTTTTCCTAATATATATATATATATATATATATACGACGGACTTCGTTCAGTTTCCGTCTACCAAATCCACTCACAAGTCTTTGGTTGAAGGCGCTTGCCCAAGGTGCCATACAGTGGGACCGAACCAAGAACCGTGTGGTTTAGAAGCAAGCTTCTTACCACACAGCCAGGCCTGCGCCTATATAAGTGGAAAGATTTTTTTAAAAAAATGTTTTCTTTAAATTCTTTACCCTGCTTTGATGTTGCTGTTTCCGAAACAAATAATAATAATAATAATAATAATAATAAAAGAAAAAAATCATATAACACAAAACAAAAACAACAAATAAGATAAAGGGAAACAAGAGGAAATGTAATAAATAAATAAATAAATAAATATGAGACAAGGAACTCTGCTAATAATTGCTTCAATAAGAACTCTTGGAATGTCATATAATCAGTTCAGAAATTGGTAAGTAATCACAGAATGTTTCAAGTTTCTAGTCTTTGGTCTCTTGTCTATTCTATGGTGGGAGTTTATTGAAGCTGGTGTGTGATATGGGAAATGTTACACATACACACAGGCACCAACACACACACACACACACACACACACACACACACACACACACACACACACACACACACACACACACACACACACACACACATACACATGCGCGTATTCAGAGAATGGGAGAGAGGAGCTAAGCAGGAGAGAGAAAGGAGGGGATAGATAGATAGATAGATAGATAAATAGAGAGTTACTAAACTTGGAGAGAACGTGAAATGATTATTTTGGAAACCCCATCTTTAACCATGACGGACATTATACTACCGTAATGTGCTCCATTATGTTTACTGGTGATAAGTGGGTTCGGGTCAGGCAAGCAGCCATCGACATTTTCTTTCCAAGGTGCTTTTAAACCTAATATTTGTATCTTATTATTTATAGTTTAATTTGCTTCGAGAGCCACTGTTCCCGACAAGAATTATGTGTGTGTCTGTGTGTGTTTCAAGTTTTATAAATGCTAATTGAAGCAATTTTTAATTAACTCATATGTATGTGTGCGTATATGTATGTGCATGTGTGTGTGCACGAATGTACATATATTATATATACATGTGTGTGTGTATATATGTGTGTATATATATATATATATATAAATGCATATATATATATACAGATGCATATATACATACATATATATATATATATACAGAGATGCATATACATACAGTCATATGGTGTCGCATTCGTTTGCATATATGTGTGTGTATACATGTGTGTGCACGTATGTACATATATTATATATGTATGTGTGTGTATGTGTATATACACAGATGTATATACATACACATAAATTTGCATATATATATATGTGTGTGTGTGTGTGTGTGTGTGTGTGTATGCATGTTTGTCTACATATGTATATACGTGCGTATATGTATATCTCCTCAAGTTCACCCACGATCTGTCTTTTCCCTTCATATCTTTCGTTTATTTTTTCTAGCTCATTCCTTGATCCAATTCTGTTGGATCAACACCCATATCTTTTGTACGTTTTCTTATTCTTCATCCTACTCCTCCCCCTCTTTCTTCCCTTTCCTCTTCTTTTTCTTCACCATCGTCATCATCATCACCACCACTATCGGCCATAGATACTGTTATTAGAGCCGCTTTATTTTTCCTGAATCACTTTGATATTTGACAACCTTGAGCACTCAATGACATATGTAAATAGTTCCCAGCGATTTTTTTTTTTTTGTTTTGAAAATATGTAAATACGCCCACTCATAAATACAACTCACACACACACACATCACACACACACACGCACACAGACATATATGTGTACGTATGCACGTACACGCATGTAGACATGTGTTAAAAGCAAATACATACAAGCATAACATATAGATCCTCGCGTGTCTGCATATGTGTGTTGTATGCATATATATATATATATATATATATATACATATATATATATATTAAACACACACAGAATCACAAAAGGAACGTCGCACACATACTAAATAGGAACCGGTTTATTAACAGACTGCCATAGCATTGATTGAAGAGTGCTAATTAAGAAACCGTTCTTTCCTAATGATAAAACATCTTTCCTGAAACATGTTTGACGTCATATGGTGTCACGTGATGACGGAGTGTCCTGGATCCAAAGTGACGAACTCAATATCTTGTGTGGCCACCGTTATCGTTGATTACTGACAAGCATCTTCTGTACATTGAATGCACCAAACGATTGATGAAGGCTACGGGGACAGCAGAGAGTTGTGCAGCAGTTGTCGGCCTTGGACAGGTGTCATTTAATCCCTTGGATTTCGTCCCACAGGTGCTCTAGGGGGAGGGAGTTCAAGTCCGGACTTAGGGAAAGCCATGGCAGTGTCTGGATGTTGTGCTGTTGGAGGAAGTCTGTTGTCAACCTGTGCAGTACGGGCGTTGTCGTGTAGAAACACGTGATTCCGATGACGGACAAAGTATGACACAATGTGAGGCCTCAACATTTGCTCGATGTAGCGAGCAGCGGTCACTCCATTGCCCCGACCTTAGTCGATGTTTTGGAAGAACACCAGTCCGAGTATCTGGTTGAGTGCAGTCCCGTCTCATACCATGATGCCCTGTCCTCCCCACGAGTCTCTCTCTCCACAAAAACATATGTGTATGTTTTTGTGCCTTTGTTTGTCCCCCATCACCGCTTGACAACCGGTGTTGGTGTATTTATGTCCCTATAACTTAGCGGCTCTGCAAAACAGACCGATTGAATAAGCACTAGGGTTTTTAAAAAATAAGTCACGGGCTCGATTTGTTTGGCTAAAACAAAAGAGATCTTTATGCACATATATGCGATTAAGCACATATACGCACACATACACACATATGGTATATACATATATATATAATATATATGTTATATATATATATATATAATCGCATATACGAGAATAAAGATACACACACACACACATATATATAAATGTAGCTACATGTGGATTGTTGGCGATTGTTTTCCCTCCGTCTTCCTTTTCTCTGGAACTTTCCTCTGTCTCCTGTTTCTGAAGAAGAGCTTTACTCGAAATGTTAAGCACCCTTTCTTTCCTTCTCTGAGCGCCTATTAATACTTTGCATGTACCACGTGCTCGCGTTGTTGCTTCTTTTCTTATGTTTTTATCTTTGTTTTTCTTTTTTTTTGGTGGGGGATTAATTATATATATATATATATATAAACATGCAAATATGTAAACATGGAGAGAACATTTACAATATCGTTCAATCAACCTGCTAAAAATAACAGCCACGACCCTTACATACCACACCTTACTGCCTTTATAAATAGAAGGATATATTGGTTAACATAGCTAGAGACAGTGTTATTTAGTTAATTATATTCAGAGTCGCAATGCGTTACGGAAAGGTCAAGGCATTTAATCATATGTCTACTGGATCACAGTCGACCTGGGGTTAAATAACGAAACTAACAGAAATTAAATTTCAGAAAAAAAGGATGCCGTATTTGATGGCAAGGTTTGTTGAAGGGGTTGATTAGAATGGAGAGAATGGGGGTTTTAAGCAGGGGTGGTGTCTGGAAAGCAGACGACAGGTCTACTCAAATAGCCGTGGGTGTGTATAATGTTTTGGATATTAGAACTAAAAGGAAATGCTTCCTGCAAAATGCTTATTTATTTTAAGTTTCATTTTTAAGGTTTGTAATATATATGTATACGCATGTGCGTGCGTGTGTGTGTGTATGTGTGTGTGTGTAAATAGATAAATAGATAGATAGATATACATACATGCATGCAGATATGTGTATTTTCACATACACGTATACAAATATATACATATAAATACATATGTATACAGACATATGTATATATGCGTTTACACACATACAAACACACATATACATATATACAGTATAAATACATGTATTATGCATATGTCTTTGTGTGTGTGTTTATGTATGTATATTTTATATAT
>NC_069003.1:30038522-30041386 GCF_001194135.2 Octopus bimaculoides
ATATATTATCATACATGTATATGTAAGTGTTTATATATTAGTATATATACACATATGTATATGTATATATATATATACATGTATATATACATATGCATATATATATATATATATATATATATATATATATATATATATCATATATGCTTGTACACATACGTAACTGATTATATACACGTACACTTACACACACATGTACATGCATATACATACACAAAAAAAAGCCAGTTTATGTTTGTTGTTTGGAGCAAGTAACCTCAACTTAAATAAACAACTCCAAATACCAAATAGGAACAAAAGGGGGAGGAGCATAATATATTTATTATTGCTAAAAAATATTCGGTACTGACTCGGAGTTTTTTCGTCTAGCGATTCCAACGCAATGTTTAAGTTGCAACTTAAGAAATCGCTGTTTTGTATGTGTGTATATGACATTTCATATCGTATTTTCCGGCATACAAATCGAGGTAATATATAGAGTAAACATTCAAACGCGTTTTCAAATATTTATTATCTCTTTCCAAATGGAATATTTGGTTATCTTGGCGTATAAGTCGACCTGCCTTAAATTTTGGTTGTAAAATTTGGTCTGAAAGAATTCGACTTGGTTATTGGAAAATAAGATGTGTTTGTCGATATATTGTTGCCCCGTCCGTTACGTTGATACGTGAAGGAACGTGGCGTAGTGGTAAGAGTACTCGATTCACGATCTTCGATCGTGATTTCGAATCCCGGCGGCGCGTTGAGCCCTTGAGTAAGACGTTGCTCCAGTCCACTCAGCTGGCAGAAATATTTTAAATTCATTTCTACCATATACAGTGTAATGCGTTTCGTACATCTTCAGATTGTGTCAAATACTGTCCGTTAAACCTATGTTCAGTTATCCTGTTCACAACGTCTAATATTTTTTCCAATTATTTTCTGTTATAAAACAAATCACGTCGAACTACAGGCTTAAGAAAAAAGAACAGTTTAAAAAAAAACATGCCCGCAACACGAAATAATTTCAGTTCTTCTGTTGAACAAGGATATTTGTTGCATAATTCTGTTCATTTTTCTACGGTACAGAAGAATAGGTTTAATCATAGCAATGTGTATCATTATTATTATCCAATTTATATTGATAATAATAACTGTTAAGTCACAAATGTACTTTGACAAAGACATTGCATTTCTTCGGTAAATATTACGAATTGAATGCGTATGTTGTGTATATCTGACTGTTAGCTTAATCCCCTTGCAGTATGGTTGACTTATAGATTACTTATAGTATTGGTTTGATTTATGCTCGGTTTCCGTTTTTACCCAGAAAGGATAATCACCAACTTGTATAAACATTACTTATACGAGAGGAAGTACAATAACATTTTACTAATAAATTGATGTCTTACCTAATTTTCTCGCATTTTGATCATTATTTTCTTGATTTAATTCGTTGCTATGTGGTCAATGGTTATTGGTTAATATGCTGGGCATTGAAGTAGCGTTCTCACGTTGTTAAATATCTCACGGTGCTCGTTGTGAAATGTCTCCTGGTATTCTCTTTAAATGATTTTCGGTGCTCTCGTTAAAGATCTTCCGGTGCTCTCGTTAAACATTTCACAGGGACAGTTTTCATCATCATCACCATCATCATCATCATCATCATCATCATCATCATCGTCGTCGTCGCTGTTGTTATATAAGCCAGCGAGCTGACACAATCGTTAGCACGCCGGGCGCAAAGCTTAACGTAATTTCGTCCGTCATTCGTTTTAAGTTCAAATGTGCAGCCTTGCGCCTCGAGAAAGAGTTCTTATCGACATCATCTTCACCATCATCATCATTGTCATCATCATCATTATAATCATCATCATTATTCAGTATTCTTATTTTCATTGATTGTTTTCACTGCAATGCTTTGTTTCAATTTTGTGTTTCTTTTTTTTTTTTTTCGCTGTTTTGAATGTGTTCTGCGTAATTTATGTGAGCATTACCTAGCCGTATTATTTCCTAATTATGATTTATATATTAATTTCAAAGTTTTTACTTAGCCATTTGTTTGTTTTTTCCCCTTTCTTTAAAATAATTTCCAAAGGCAGTGTTTCAGGCCTTACATTCGGGTTATCTCTATTTCCAAGTATTTAGAGAATTTCGCCATCACTTTTGGACATCCATAAGGAACGGTTGAGACTGATATGACGACGAGGAGGCCAATGTTTTCTTGGCTACATATTAACATATCTTCGGGTATGGCTACTTTGCCCTTCTGGGAGACTTTTTTGTGGTGTATGCCTATGCCATCGTTTTTTCTGCCGTTGTTGTTACTACTACTACTACTACTACTACTACTACTACTACTACTACTACTACTACTATTATTATTATTATCATTATTACTATCATTATCGATCTCAGGACGTACCTTTTAAGCCAAGTACTTATTCTATCATTCTCTTTTGCCGAGCCGTTAAGTTACGGGGACCTAAACGCACCAACATCGGTTATCAAGTTGTGATAGGGGAGGGGGCTGACAAACACAGGCACAAAGCCCCCCCACACACACACACACATAGATATATACATACATATATATGTGTGTGTGTGTGTGTTTGTGTGCGTGTATGCATATATATGTATACAACGGGTTTCTTTCAGTTTCTATCTACAAAATCCACCCAAAAGTCTATGGTTGACCTATGGCTATAGTAGAAGACACTTGCCCAAGGTGCCACACAGTGGGACTGCACCTGGAAACCATGTGGTTGGGAAGCAAGCTTCTTACCACACAGCCACGCCTATTAGCAATTGCGTATATATGTGTAGATTTATGGTAAACGTGACCAATGGAACCCTTTATTTCATTAAAGGTATGATATTTTATC
>NC_069003.1:30041677-30042996 GCF_001194135.2 Octopus bimaculoides
TATATATATATATATATATATATATATATAACCCTCTTGTTTCCAGTCCTCTGCGACACTTTTATGGCGTCGGCACTTTTGGGTCTGTCGTAAAAGTCGGTATCGGAGGCGGAGCAACAAACTCAAGTGCTTCTCTGGGCGTCACATACTCTAGTTACGCCACTGACCGTAAGTCGTGACGGGACCCATACGACTCGACGAGGAATTGAAGGTACAAATAAAGAAAGAAAACTGATAGGATAGTCACGGCTGGAATGATTTTTATCAAATGTGTTCTGATCAATCAAGGCTTACCTGGGGCTAAACAAAGACGATGATATACATAAAAAAGAAGGGGACAGTAAGTTTAACAAGGATCAACATATTGTGAAATGTAGTCTTAGATATATCATGTCTGAATAGAATAACGGGCTGCTTAAAAGCGGCATGCCTTTCGTTATCAGTCAATTAATCCGTCTGGATCCACCTGGAAGCTAAACAACAGCCACAGCAACAACAACAACAGAAACAACAACAACATCAAAAACAAGAATTGCAAACAAAGCAACAAAAACTAACAGAGCGCTCGGAATATATATATGTTTGTGTTGGTTTTTTTATTTTTTTTTTTTTTATAATTTATTATCTTTTGTCCAATGTTCAGAGGAATGCGACGAAACACAAAGATAAGCATTAAACCACTCAACTGTATCTGCGTTTTGTGTTTTCTTTTCACCCTCATCTGCCCTCATTCATCTTGTATATTCCAGTTTCACTTCACGCTTCATTGCTCGGCATTTAGTATTTAACATCTTGCAACATTCTCTACAGCTAACCACGGGGCATTTTTTTTTTGTTTTTTTTTTCGCTCCTTGTTGTTATTGTTTTTCTATCATATATATATAATTTATATTATTCTTTTGTGTTATTCCTTTTTTTGTTCCACTCACACTTTCACCGAACCGTTTAATGACTTGAGGGTCTTGTAAGAGAATATCTTTTTGAGTCAACAACATTTCTCCTTCGTATGTATGTATGTATGCATGTATATGTGTATGTATATGTGTATGTATGTGTATATGTTTGTATGCATGCATATGTGTATGTATTTCTGTATGTTGTATACATACATATATGTATATATGTATGTAGGTAGGTATATCTGTACGTATTCATGTATGTTAATATGCATGTGTGCATGTATGCATGTATATATATATATATATATGTATGTATATTTGCACACATATAAATCTATACACACACATGTATGTATGTATGCATGTATATATATATATATATATATATATATATATATATGTATGTATATTTGCACACAT
>NC_069003.1:30043006-30043768 GCF_001194135.2 Octopus bimaculoides
TACACACACATGTATGTATGTATGTACGTATATATATATATATATATATATGTATGTATATATATATAAATATATCACACATGCATATACACAGCCACACATATATGCATTATAAATATACATATATTTATATAAAAAATGATGTATCTGTATATGTAGAAATATAATAACTATATGTATGTGTATATATATATATATATATATACATACATGCACACACACATGCACTTACACATATACATAATACATACACATCCGCTTTATTTTACCCCATACCTACGTTTTTGATTTTGGAGGCGGAGTTGGTTATAGGCTTTGTTCAATAAAGTTGTCATAAGAAAGCCGAACTACGTACACATATCCTGATTGTGGAAGTTGAGAAACATCTTAACTGTTATTCACAGTTTCATGTAACCGATCATCAGACTGATATATAACTTCTGCCTGATGATTGGAGAACTACAACAAAACCGTATATCTTACACTACTTTTGATAAACGAATATTATGAACTTTGCATTGCTTAACGCGCTTCTATGTATGTATATGTGTGTGTGTGTATTTATTGTGCATATGTCTATGTCTATATATAAATATTATATATATATATATATATATATATATATATTAATATAAATAATACAGAATGGGACGAGAACGCAAAACATCCAGACAGTTAGATGATACAAGAAAGGGACAAAACATACAGATAGACGATACAAAGAAAACACGGACATGTCATTCGGAGTTTTCTCTCTTCAGT
>NC_069003.1:30044765-30046591 GCF_001194135.2 Octopus bimaculoides
TATATATATATATATATGTGTGTGTGTATATATATATATATATATATATAGGTTGACGAGGGTATTGGATTTAACCAAACCCAAAAGGATACAGGTAATACCGAGTAAGTGCTGTATACCGGCTAGTTATGCCCCATTCGTTGTATAAACAGGATTGGAGATTATAAGTCGTGTATTAGCGTGTGTATGCATAAAGAGAGAAGAGGATAAAGAGAACAATGGCAAAGTTAGAAATATATTTTATGGATAGAGTCTTACAGCTGTTTCAGGGAAAATCCAATGCATCCCTTCATCGGAGACAGAAATAGAAGAGGAATCGATTATTATATCTATAAGCGGAGAGTTATAGTAGGAAGTACACACACACATACATATATATATATATATATATATACATATATATATATATACATATATATATATATATATATACATATATATATATACATATATATATATATATATACACGCACTTATATTTAGTGTGTTATAGACAGCAAGGGACTTTGACATCGTGAATTTAGAATGCTTTTTACTAGTAGTCTGCGATGAGTTTCTCTCTGCAGTAGGCGCAACTCTTTTCCTGTTTAGTAGACTAGAGTAGTGCTTTAGTGAACAGTACCGCCCCTGTGGGACGGTGGAAAAAAACTTATATGGGTACTGGGGACAAATGGGAAGTCAGGGTGAGGTGGGGGGAAACAGATACATCTAAAACAGTTATCTTAGACTTTGTTTCCTATTTAAATATTTATTTAAAATTCTTTTAGATGAAATATTATTCTAAACAGCTTGTTAGTTCACAACTACAATAACAAAAACAGTGACAAGAACAACAAAAA
Organism: Octopus bimaculoides; assembly: GCF_001194135.2. Taxonomy (NCBI): domain Eukaryota; kingdom Metazoa; phylum Mollusca; class Cephalopoda; order Octopoda; family Octopodidae; genus Octopus; species Octopus bimaculoides. Next base: position 30,045,605 of record NC_069003.1, read on the forward strand.
CAACAATAATAATAATAATAATATTAATAAAAATAATAACAATAATAATAATAATAAAAATAATAATAATGACAATGACACTAGTAGTAGTAGTAGTAGTAGTAGTAGACTTCAGAATATTAATAGGTGAATATACAAGAACTGAATGTATACCATCTGTGTATGTAAATTATAAATAATAAGTTAAATGAAATTTTTAAAATGTCGTCAAAATGCGTGGGTATTTTTATACATAGAATAAAGGCATCCACTGCACTTGTTGTTTTAAGTAATGACCTGGCATAGATATCCATTTATATGGATATATGTACATGCTTGAATTTCAGTCATTCGCGCTACGGGTGTCATCTACTAATTTTATAATTTATTCGTGTGTCTAAACAGACAGGGAAATCAATATACGAGCATACCTCAACTTACGTCGTCTTGAGTTACAGCTTTTTCGAATTTACGTCGTTTGTTCAAGAAACTAATGTCAAAAAATATATCTCGACTTCAGTCTATATTTACACCGGTTTTAGCGAACATAGTTACAAGCATAAGATTTATGAAAAAGAAAAAAAAAAAATTAAACATCTAAAAGCAAAAACGAAATGGAAAATAAAGCGTAATACATGAGAAAATATGTAAAAATCATTAATTAAAAACAGATAAAACCTAAAAATGTCTAAAATGATTTGTTTTCCTTTTTTCGCTTGAAATCGTTTTGGGGGTTAAGTCTTGGAACCTGTTAAGGACCAAAGTTGAGCTATTGTTTTATTCGTTTACTTGTTTCAGTCATTTGACTGCGGCCATGCTGGAGCATCATCTTGAAGGGCTTTAGTCAAACAAATCGATCCTAAGACTTATTTTTTTAAAAGCCTAGTACTTCTTATTCTATCGGTCTCTTTTTGCCGAGACGCTGGACATAAACACAGACACAGACACACACACACTCACTCTTCATTAATATAGCGTTTCGGCGAAAGAGGGACCCGGTAGTATTAG
>NC_069003.1:30047773-30049540 GCF_001194135.2 Octopus bimaculoides
ATATATATATATATATATATATATATATATCGTTTATCTACGTCAGCCATTGCACTGGATCCATGCTGGGGTATATTTATAGCATGTGTGTGTATGTATGTACATATGTGCATATACATATAATTATACGTGTGTAATATATATATATGTATGTATGTATAAGAACAGGGATTCAAAGACGCTATTGCCCTCATACCCTCATACGTGTGCAGATTAGATAGATATATTCTGTCTTTCATACAGATATACATGGTGGATGTTATTCACAGTCTGATTAAAAAGCCCTTGCTTCTGGACAATAGATTGGTTCTTACTCCAGTAATGAGAAGCTTTAAGAATTGAAAGCGAAAAAAATACTGTATATACATATAGACACACGTACTTGTATACACACATGTATACTGTAAATATATATATATAGACGTATGTGTATGTATATATATATATATATATATATATATATATATATATATATATATATATATATATATATATATATATATATATATATATATATATATACATGCATACATATATGCATAAGCATGTATACATACATACATACTTACATACATACTCCGGTACTCATTTTAGCGACGCCAAAATGCTGAAAGGCAAAGAGGACCTCAGCGGAATTTCCACTCAGAAAATAAAGACAGCTGAAATGCCGCTAAGCATGGTAACGTATCTACCCGGTTGCCACCCTAGAAAGTGGAAAACTTTTAAAATTACAAAAATATCTATAACACACAAACACACACACACAAACACACACATACACACACACACAACTATGCATATATTTATATATATATATGCATATATATATACATATATATATATGTATGTATACATATTCATATACACACATATATATATGTATACATATATATACGTAAGTCACACAGACACACGCACACACCGACACATACACATATATATGCATACATATTTATATACATATATATGTGTGTGTGTATGTATATATGTATGTATGTATGTATGTATACATACACATATATAAATGTATACATATATATATGTGTGTATGTATATATATATATATATAATCTTTCTCCCCCCCCTCTCTCTCTCTTGATATATATATATATATATATATATATATGACACATACACACTCGCATATACACACACGCACACACACATGCGTAAGTTCTCACGCATTAAAGACAAGCCAAAAATATTCAAGCGATAACCGCGCGCGCGCAAAAAAAAAAAACAATAACAAAACCTAAATTCAAGAAAAAAAAAGCGAAGAAAAAAAGAAAGAAGGAAGGAAGGCAACAGCCTAAAAGGAGTACGGTTTGAATTTGATGGTATTTCACTAATTTCTGTGAAAGGATGGTAAGCATAAATAAACCGGATTTTATTGAGCAAGTTACACCTGCACATTCCTGCTTTATTTAGATTTTTAGATCAGTCTAGCTCACAGGATAGAAATTTTGAGTTTTGTGAGAGTGTATGTGGCTATGTATGTACGTATGTACCTGTATATATGTGTACGTACGTATGTGTGTATTTATGTGTGTGTGTGTGTGTGTGTGTGTGTGTGTGGTGTATTCGTGTGCACTTTCCATGTTTGTGGTTGACTGCGGGGTGTTCGTACGTTTGTCCATGTGCGTAATGGCATAAATGCTTATACATATGAATGCATATGTATGCATTTATGGATATGTGTATGTGTGTGTGTGTGTCTTTGTGTGTGTATTTCCTATATGTCTTTATGCTAATATATATATATATATA
>NC_069003.1:30050313-30052256 GCF_001194135.2 Octopus bimaculoides
TATATATATATATATATATATATATAATTATATATATATATAGTGGCATTACGTTCGTCTGTACGTTCTGAGCACAAACTTCGCCGAAGTCGACTTTGCCGTTCATCTTTTCGGAGTCGACAAAATAAGTACCAACTGAACACTGGGGGGTCGATGTAATCGACTTATCTCCACCCCACTTCACCGAACGTGTTGGCCTTGTGCCAAAACTTGAAGCCAACATACATAGCTGGTGGGTGTTGACTCGTAGACGAGTGTGGCCATCACTGACACATTTTCTTATTCTAAAATATTAATCGAAATGGCTGTCAGCAGTACAGCACTGAAATTTAAAGTCAGTAGCAGTTTGCATAACATCAGTGAGAGCTACACTTACAAAGTAGTTCAGAAACAAGCAAAACCAAGAATTCCGGATTTGCGATGAGGCGGGTGTTATTTCGGAATTTCTTTCTTCAAGACAGACGTCCAAATAAAAGACAGAGTGTTTCATGCTTTCAGTTGATGGATGGCCATTGGTTCTGCTGAGTTTATCTGTCCTTATGTCAAGTCGCTACGAGAAACATATATCCTCAGAATAACCTGTCCCAAAACTGGGGCTGTCGGTGACTAATACGGGAACCCTAGGAAGCTTTCTCGGACCGGAGGATAGTTTTCCGTTGGACACACAACGGGTCGAAGAACAAAACATACATATAATATTGCACAGATGCATACACACACGCACACACACACACACACGAGGTAGTACCAACAAATCCCGGACCAGTTATGTTTAATAAAAGAATAACTTATTTACACCTATCTCAGCGTTCCTGTCACTTTTGGAATCCGGCCTGGAAGTCGTTTTCCGTAAGCGAGTCGAGAACCTACTGCGATTCGCTCTTGATCTCGATAGCTGCGTTAAAACGGCAACATTTGAGCAGCATTTTCAGCTTGGGGAAGAGATGAAAGTCCGCACGTGCTAAATCTGGCGAATAGGGCGATTGAGTAATGGATACCATGTTGATTTTGGTGAGAAACTCACAAGTAAGGAGAGCTTGGTGACAAGATGCATTGTCATCGCGAAGAATCCAATTCTTCGTGCTCCACAGATCTGGTCTCTTTCATTGAACGTCCTTCCTGAAACGCTTCAAAACGTCTTTGATTGTCCTCCGACGATCTTCATGCAGAAGCTGATGGAATTTCTACACATTTCCGAGAGTGACGCTCGTGGCACGTCTTCCAAATCGCTCATCGTCTTCGATAGACGTTCTTCCGCACTTGAAGCGCTCGTGTCACTCGAAACATTGCGCACGACCCATAAGCTTTGCCGAAGCATGCTCAATGTCTCTGTAGCAGACTTACAACGCCCGGTCTGGGAATCGGCCACGACCGCGAATTCGCTGCCCTGACCACTGGGCCATTGTGCCTCAACAGTTACAAAATATTATATTGTAAAGAAAGGACAGATTATCCAGCTTAACAGAAATATACATAGGTCTCTACAAATCAGCTTTTAATTGTCATTTACATTTTATTTCTTTTCATATCAGCTATCGAGTTGACCGTCTCTGTTTACCTAACCATTTCTTTCGACATGTTATCTCTGACCCGGTCTCTTTAACTAGGTATCAATCCAATGGTTTATTGATCTATCTGTCTGCCTTCAATGTGTAACAACCAAAATCTAACATCGTTTTTCTTTAGTTCTGGCGTGCTTAAAGTTATTCCTGCATGTATGCGTTTTAAATTGTGGTTGACACACGTTGGTATGTAGGTTAGCGTGTGAGTATATATAAAGTTCGTTTGTAGGACTCTATTATAGAGTGTTATATCTGTACATGAATACGTGTGTTGATATACATATACACGTGCAAGTATGTATGTATAGTATATTCATAAATTTCTTTCTCTCTCTCTCTCTCTCTCTCTCTCTCTCTCTCTCTCTCTCTCTCTCTCTCTCT
>NC_069003.1:30052415-30052614 GCF_001194135.2 Octopus bimaculoides
ACAGACATACACACATGAGTGTATATATATATATATATATATATATATGTATATATATACAGACAGACATACACACATACATATATATAACTATATATATATGTATATATACACAGGCAGACATATACACATACGTATATATAACTATGTATATATATATATATATATATATATATATATATATATATATAATGAAATA
>NC_069003.1:30054066-30058947 GCF_001194135.2 Octopus bimaculoides
TTATTATTATTAATAAGGCAGTGAGCTGGCAGAATCGTCAGCACACCGAACAAAAGGCTTATCGGTATCTCGTCCATCCTTACGTTCTGAGTTCAAATTACGCCGATGTCGACTTTGCTTTTAGCCTTTCGGGGTCAATAAAATAAGAACCAGTTGAGTATTAGGGTCGATGTAATCGACTATTCCCCTCCCCTAAAACTGCAGGCCTTTTGCCTTTGACAGAAAGGATTATTATTATTATTATTATTATTATTATTATTATTATTATTGAATTACTTACTCATTGATTACAACACTCAACAAATCCAGGATATTTCGCATTCGATTTTAGTAGCGAACATATAATGTTTCTCTCCAAATATCTCTGCTTTTCCTGTTAGGTGTGGTCTGTCATTGTGTATTTCAACATTGATCTTATCTGAAACGCTTTTCCTGGTCAAATAAAATTAATGTGTTGAACTGTGTCTTCGATTTTATTTTTCATGTCTTCATATCTTCATGTCCTTATTAATGTTTAGCGCCACGTCAACCTGTTCAAGTTGATCTTTGAGATAAAACATTCCAACCATGACGAACTTATCTTTTTAAATGCAGATATAGTATATCCAGAGATATATTATCGAATGTGTTGCTTCCTTTTCTAAATACGAATGTCTTATTTGAGAAACTTTGGCTGCTGTTTTTAGCGGATCACTCGACCATATAGGGGTTAACTGATATTGCTATCACTGTTGTTGTTGCTGTTGTTGTTTCGAGCAATAATAACTATGATTAAAAACGTTTAAAGGGTGAGCATCTTGTGTATAAAATGTTATTTAGGGCTCTAAGAGCTAATCTGTCCTTCCTTTTTTAACGACAATAAAGTGTCGTCTTGTAATTGTTTAGGCACAATGGCCCAGTGGTCAGGGAAGCGGTTTCACGGTCGTGGGATCACGGTTTCGATTTCCAGACCGGGCGTTGTGAATGTTTCCCAGATTGGTAAGTTCGATGCTATGTTTGTTTGTTTGTTTCTGTGTGTGTGTGTTTGTGGTTGAGTGTTTGTGTGTATAACCAAAAGACAAAGCACGAACAAAAAATTAGAAAACAGAGAAAAAAATTTTTTTAAGCAACTACAAACGGCGAACGGAAGATCAAAGTGAATATTTGTTTTTTTAAAGGAAAGGAAAAGATACTGTAACGCTTCGGACAAGTGGTTGCTTGTCAATGTAGATGGAAGGCATAGTGAAGAGAAAATAATTAGAAAATCGGAAAAACCTACAAGTGTGTAACAATACGTATTTTTCTTCTCGATGTATGTACACCACTCCAAGATAGACCACCGAACTACGTATTGTTAAATACAAGTGTGTATTTAACAATACGTACGGTGGTGGTGGGAGTCGTGTTGATGGTCGTGTTGGTAGTGATGATGTTTGGCTATAATTTAACCGTGATCGAGCAGGACCTATAATAAAAGGGGTAACTTTAAATTACGCGAGAGCATGTGATTTTAACCTTCCAATTTCATCATCAAGCAGTAACACGTGATTTGAGTGAGATTTGGTTCCTATATCTAGCATACGGTGACAACAGGTAGAAGCTCCCACGTTGACACTTTATGTGCATCGTCTAAGGTTTCTATGCGTTGTGTGACAGGATATAAGCTTATAACCCAACAGCTAAACAAAGAGAGACAAATCAGATTGCCCTTTGACCTAGTCACTCAGCACGTCTAGACAACATTCAACAAGTGGAGGCATGCATATCTATAAACATTCCGTGTTATTAGGTTTTCCACATGGAATTACGGCCCTATCACGGTACACTGATTCAGTTTCAGTCCTCTGTTGTTCGTCCCTCTTTCGTTTCTCTATTTCTTTCTCGCTGTATCTCTCCAACTCCCCATACATACATATATATATATATATATATATATATATATATATATATATATATATATATATATATATATATAGTTGGGGTAAGTGTTTGTGTGTATATATATATATATATATATATATATATATACATACATATATATGTAATCACATATTTGAATGCAAACAAATTTGTGCACATATATGTACACACACACACACACACACACACACACACACACACGCATATATATATATCATAGACAGATAACATGCCAGATAGACAGATAAGTAGGTAGATAGATAGATAGATAGATAGGAGAGAAAGAGAGAGACACTGAGAGACAGACAAAGAGATAGACAATTAATCTCCCACTAGTACATTACTTTAAGATTTACACATACGTAAAGCGTGTAATCTAACACACAAAGTCATATGCTAGATTACGAAAGGTTGAAGTGCGAGTGAAACATTATGTGCGAAGCAACACTAAATTGTTTTGCGGTTTAGCGCTAAAATTACCAGCACTGGAAAGGCAACTGAAGCTAACTTTGACATTCGAGTGGTTACATAGCTGATCTCTTTGCGAGATGTGATTTTACTGATAAATTAGTGTATACAGAAGATAACCCCATCCCACTCAACTCCGAAGAGAGTTAGAAAGCGAAAGGTAATTTAGTTTAATCAGCTATGCCTGCAACTATAATAGTTTGAAGATTTCTAATGTTTATTGAAGAGCATTTCTCTAAAGTCCATATATATAATAAACGCTTTTAATTCTCATAACGTCAAAGTGAGATCTCATGCTAATATCGCTTCCAGCACTGCAAGCTTGAACAAAATGAAGCATGCTCACACTCGGTCTTCACCTCATACTCCAAGCGGTAACTGTCGAAATCCTATCAATAATCCATTCAGAAAATCCTGCCTCTCAATACTATCCAATAGCATCATGAGACACAACACAGGTATAACAGCTAATGACTTTAAGATGTTCGCAACACTTACGCTCCTCTAGGTAGACGGGGAAAACCTTATCTCTTTATCCTGCTTCATCTAGAGACTCCGAAACCAGGTCTTCTCTTTACACACCCTGAGCTCGTAACTGTTAATATCGCATCGGTGAAAAATTTAACATACTTCATCAGTCCACAATATTGACAAATAGGAAAACTGACCTATCCTATTGTTACCAACAGAGGTGTGTGCCGTTAATGAGCTTCAAAACCAGTGAGTTGTATTGGACAAACCAGATGCATCACACTAGGCCTAACTGCCACAAACAATTGGAGTGTAGTATATATATCTACTACTTGAGATTACAGTTAACTATCACACGCGTTGGTCAATATCTCGCATAATCAAATCGGTTAACTTAGTTAGCTTCCTGTAATTATTGTATCATATACACACGTCCACAAATATATCAACTCATAGACACTAAAGCAATTAGATTAATGCACTCACATACAGATACATAAATACATTACATACTTACAAACACACACATACATGTAAACAAATACATACATGCATACACACATACAGAGATACATATATACATGCATACATAAATGAATTACATACATGCACACACACATACATGCACACACACATACATACATTACATAGATACACATGCATACACATACATACATACATACATATATCCATACATACATGCATACATACGTACATTACATGTATACACACTCACACATACATACACCCAACCTACATACATACATACACACACACACGTACGTAATACATACATACATATATACATACATACATACATGCATACAAACATACATACATACATACATACATACATACATACATACATGCACAGATATACACACGTGGACACGGCTCTGTGGATATTTGATATAAAATCTTGGATTACAATTCGAGGATAAACTATTTGTCTCCCATTACATGTAGCTGATCGGATGCAGAGAAAGGCGGTTTCAAGTTTCTCATCAGGTGATCTTTGTATGTTGCTGGGAAAAGACAATAAATGGGTCAAAAAGCCTTTTTTTTTATGTATTATCTTTGTTTCAGCCATCAACCTGCGGCCATGCTGGGGCACGGCCTTGAAGAATTTTAGTCAAAAAATCCACATCAGTAATTATTTATTGTTAAAGCCTGCTACTTATTCTATCGATCTTTCTTTTGCCGGACCGCTATGTTACGGGGACGTAAACAAACCAACGCTAGTTGTCAAGTGGTTGTGGAGGACAAACACAAAGACACACACACGTGCGCGTGCACACATAGGAAGGGCTTCTTTCAGTTTCCATCGACTAAATCTACGTACAAGGTTTTGGATGGCCCGGGGCTATCTTAGAAGACACATGTCCGAAGGGCAACGCGGTGGGATCGAACCCGGAACCATGTGGTTTTGAAGCAAACTTTTTTATCATACAGTGACACCTGCGCTTAGGTAGTAGATAATAATTACATGTAAGCTGATGGGTTGAAATTTTGAACAAGTTCTTCATCACGTGATCACGTGAACGACCAGGCTTTCAGATGTTGTTACACGTCACTGGTCACAATGCGTTTTTTGCATTGTTTTAGCCTTCAAATGATGCCATCCTGCTGGCTAGGCGAACTGGCCAACTTCCCATCCCATGATCGAAAGGGGACTGGAGCAATGTGAAATGAAGTGTTTTGCTCAAGAACACAACGCACCGACCAAGCAAGGAATTGAACCCACGATCTGGCGATCGTGAGTGCAACAGCCTAACGACTAGGCTGCGCGCCTTCACTAAGTTCTTCATATTCACAGTAACGGCTTTTTAAGTAAAACCATTCTGTTGTTAGGAAAGTTTTTAAAATATAGGCGCAGGAGTGGCTATGTGGTAAGTAGCTTGCTTACCAACCACATGGTTCCGGGTTCAGTCCCACTGCGGGGCATGTTGGGCAAGTGTCTTCTACTATAGCCTCGGACCAACCAAAGCCTTGTGAGTGGATTTGGTAGACGGAAACTGAAAGAATCTGTCGTATATATATATA
>NC_069003.1:30059077-30060804 GCF_001194135.2 Octopus bimaculoides
TGTGTGTGTGTGTGTGTGTGTATGAGTATGTGTTTGTTCCTCGCACATCGCTTGACAACCGATGGTGGTGTGTTTACGTCCCCCCGTAACTTAGAGGTTCGGCAAAACGAGACCGATAGAATAAGTACTAGGCTTACAAAGAATAAGTCCTGGGGTCGATTTACTTGACTAAAAGTGGTGCTCCAGCATGGCCGCAGTCAAATCACTGAAACAGGTAAAAGAGTAAATAGTACAGAACCGATGGGTTATCTTTTTAGTCGCGAGTCGACACTGATGAAGGCATGACCAGCCATAGTTGTTTTTTTTTTTGTATAGAAGTATTGCTTTCAATGCGTTTTACACCTTTTGAAGACAGTGATATACGACATGAAAAAGATTTAGCTGTTACTTTTATTAGATTGAAAGACAGCGTAGAGACTCCCTCGTTGATGTCCAATGTGTTAAACCCTTTTTTACTGTGGAAAGTAGATACATCCACTCAAAATTTTATTACACTTACCTGCGGAAAGCAGTTTTGTACACCAAACAATCGTTTTGTTGAGGAACGACATGTTTGAAGTTATTTTCTCTTACGTCTAGATATGTGAAGTTTACTGGGGCAGTAGTTTTCTGAAAATACAAATTGTATTTGTTTTGGTAGATGGTTAACAACATTACCGGAATAACCCTGAAGTGTAATTCTTATTTCTTTATTGGCCACAGGGGGCTAAACATAGAAGGGACAAACAAGGACAGACAAAGGGATTAAGTCGATTACATTGACCTCAGTGCGCAACTGGTTTTTATTTAATCGACCCCAAAAGGATGAAAGGTAATGTCGACCTCTGCGGAATTTGAACTCAGAACGTAGCGGAAAACAAAATACCGCTAAGCATTTCGCCCGGCGTGCTAACGATTCTGCCAGCTCGTTAGCACGTGAAGTGTAATTCTGCAGTGAACAGGGTAAGGGACCTTTTTGAATTTGTGATCAAAGATATTCCAACCATGACTGTCTTACTTTTTTTCCAGACACACTGAATTCAGGACCAGATTATCTTACTTTAACCCTTTTACTACGGGAATCAGATACATCCAGTCAAGATTCCATTGCCATTAACTGCAGAAAGCAGTTTTATATACCAATATACCTGTAAGTGCTCCGGATTTTTATGAATCCCAATCGGGCGCTGGCTTGCAAAGGCGGTATGCAATATATTCGATCCCCTTGCGAACTAATAAGAATAAAGACAAGAAAATGGGGCATCTGCCACCCAAATATGTTATTGAGAGTGACTGTGACAAAATCCTCTTGTACTCTCTACGAGGAAAATGACTCTGTAGTATATTCACGAAGACTTCATATAGAAAATGGCGAAGGTCATGGGCTTTTCTTTTCTAATAAATATGGTTGTACAAGCGAGTGTGCAGTGCACATGTATGTGCTTGTGTGTGTGTGTGTGTGTGTGTGTGTGTGTGTGTGTGTGTGTGTGTGTGTGTGTGTGTGTGTGTGTGTGTGTGTGTGTGTGTGTGTGTGTGTGTATGTGTGCACTTCAGTATAATGGATGTGAACGACAAATCACGTTTTAATGACAGCTGAAAAGACCACACGTACAAACCGTACCGTTACTTCCACCACCAGTTTATCGTTTCTGACGCTGAAAGTGCAAGCTTAAGTACCGACAGTTACCTAACTTACACACACAACCGCACGCATACTTACACACCTACACATGTTATATATATATATA
>NC_069003.1:30062103-30067231 GCF_001194135.2 Octopus bimaculoides
TTTGCTATCTCTTCCACTGCCCGAATGTTTAGAAATCTCCAACCCATCATCGTTAGGCAACTAGTCGTCTGGCAACCAATCAAATAACTGCAACCAAACAGTGTTCCAACCAATCAACAACCGATAAGAAACAGTTCACTTACCTTTTAGAACGGCCATATATAATTCTACAAACGCTTTGTCATTTATACTCACCGCCTCCACTTGCGTATTTCTCTGTCGTCTGCCAAATGGAAGAAGGAAGAAGTTAAACGAGCAGCTAGCGTTTATCTCGTAAGCTTGGTGGCGCCATCGGCTTCCAATCTGATAAAAAGTAAATTGCCAGAGGTGATTGACTGGAGTTGAGAGTTTTCAGCTTTCAGGATTTTATCACAAACACATTGAAACAGAACAAGCAAAGGGCACGTATTTATTCTCAAATATAAAACCTCACACACAGATATTATACACACATAAACATGCATACGCACACTTACACACACACGTCCGCGCGTATGTTTATGTATATGCACATATATATTTTTATTTACTACTTTATTTAATATATCTATCTATATAAAGAAATATATGCATACACACATATAAACATATATTCATATATATATTGATAGATATATTTATATGTATATATGAATAAGTATGTATGTATACATACATACATACATACAGATAGATAGATAGATAAAACTTACTTGGGAAAGGACGCGTGGCGTTCGATCATATAATAATATAAATAATATATAAACATATGCATATGTACATACCTACATCTATATGTATACATACATGCATATATGGGTACAGGACATAAAAAAAAGCGTTAAACACAATGAGAAACGAAAACATAACCGCCACCACCACCACCGCAACTACTGCCACCACTAGCATTATCACCATTACCATCGCCTAAAATGTGACCAGGAATAAAACCACCATTACTACCACAAACAGCAACAAACTCAACCTCATTCATCATGATCATCGACATTATCAAAATTGAACTTTAGCAAAAAAAAAAAAAAAATGGCCGATTCTTTGGCAGAATCGAAATCTCCGTTGTTGAAAATGTCGGAATTTGTAAAAGAAAAAAAGTGGTGCAAAAAGGTGGGCTCGGTGCATAAAGTAAACTCCCTCCAAAAAGGAGTTTTGCCCTCTTTCGCACTTTAACTGAGGTGGTTTTGTTAGAGGGGATTTTGTCTTAGGGGAGTTTTGTTCGAACCCCCACAAATACATACAAAAATATCCTGTTGATGCTGAAATTCCAATGAAGAATCTTTGGAGCTATGTTAGAAACCGTCTCTTTCTCTATTGGCAAGAAATCTTGAAATAAAAATGAATAATGACACACACATACATACACACAAACAAACACACATACATACATACATACATACATACATACACACACACACACATACATACATGCATGCATGCATACATACATGCATGCATGCACATACATATAGACATATATACATATATACATGTTTATATATGTGTGCGTACGTACTTGTACTTATATATGTATGTATCCATGTATAGATAGAATAGTATGGACAGACAGATAGACAGACAGATATATATATATATATAGATAGATCCAAAGAGCGCGAGAAAGAGAGGAAGAGAGAACGAAGTGAGTGAACGCTAAGTTGTGATTAAAATGTCCGCCGTCTGCTCACCAGATGGAATCTATAAATTCATTATGTTTTGACAGTCAACAATGATAGTTAACCACGTAACGATGCTACGGAAGAATGTGTCACAGTCGCAGTCAGAAGGAAGGAGGCGGCGTAAGGGGGCGGCGAGGCCAAGGGGCCCTGCTTTAAGAACGGTTAAACGGAAAGGAGGCAGGGGACAGGAATTGAGGGTTAGGGGAAGCGGGGACGGCCTCGTCAAATGGTTTGTTGCCCATGTTAGTTCTTAATGGGGGCCCATTTTCTGACTTAACGTGCTTCTTTTGTCTCCCTTCAGGTCTTTTATCCAACGTTTTCTTTTTTTCTTTTCTTGTGTCTGTTTGTGTTATTATTGTTGTTGTTGTTGTTGTTGTTGGTGGTGTTGTCGATGTTGTTGTTGTTGTCTTCGTCGCTGTTGTTGGTGGTGTTGTCATTGTTGTATTTGTTAATGATGATGATGATGATGATGACGATGATGAAGACGATTTCATGTTGTCGCTGTTGTTGTTGTTGTTGTTGTTAATGATGATGTTGATGGTAAGACAAGGGTGACGATTTCTTGTTGTTGTTGCTGCTGCTGTTGATGATAATGATGACGACGATGATGATGATGATGATGATGAACACGATTTCTTGTTGATTTATTGTCACTGGTGATGTTGATCTTGTTGTTCGTGTTGATTTGCTTCTGATGCCGCTGTCGTGTCCCTTTTTGCAGGGGAGGGGGAGTGTCTTGTCATTGTTGTTGTTGTTGTTCGTCTTCTTCTTCTTCTTCTTCTTGCCGTCGTCGTCGTTGCTATGTAACCGTCTATTTTGCCCTTGTTATTATTCTTTTACTTTACTCACTCAACGCAGCAAGCTGGCAGAATCGTTAGCGCGTCGAACAAAAATGCTTTCTCTATATTTCGTCCGTCCTTGCATTCTGATTTCAAATTCCGCCGACGTCAACTTTGTCTTTCATCTTTTCGGGGGTCGATAAAGCAAGTACCAGTCAAGCACTGAGCATCAACGCAATCGATTTCCCCACCCATCATTTTCCTTTCTGGAAAATTGCTGGTCCTTCGCTCGATGGTTTTGTTTTTATTCCAAGTTTGACACTAATATCACAAAAGTATAACGAAAACTATAGCAGCCGTGACCATCCCGTAAACGGAATATCGAGGACTACATAATAGAATAAGCCATTAGTACTTTGAAAAAGGAAGACTGTGATTTGAGGGAGATTTGGCTTCTATTACTAGCAAGTCGAGCAACCTCCCTCGTTTACTCATTGTTCTTTCTTTTTGTTGCTATCATGGAGGTGTTGTTAGAGCCGCCGAGCTGGCAGAATCGTCAGCGCGCCGCACAAAATACTTAACGGCGTTTGTTTCCGGCTGTATTCTGAGTTCAAATTCCGCCGAGACTGACTTTATTTTCCATCTTTTTTTTTTGGTGTTGTGGGGGGGGGGCAATAAAATGAGTTCTACTCGAGCACTGGGATCGATATAATCGAGTAGCTCCGTCCTCACAAATTTTCATACAGTGGAAAGATATAATTGTTGTATAGCGCCAGCACAATTCTGATCGAACGTAAGCCGTGATCCAACAAATCTACGATCAAATATTCTGTTGTTAAACCTCAGATCAGATCGAATGCAACAAACGTATGCTCAAAATTGATGTTGCTTAGCCCTGCATCAGTCCTGATCCAACAGATGTTATTTAACCCAAGGCCATTCTTGACCCAACAGACTCATGATCAAAGATGATATGGTTGTTTAATATCAGGTGAGCCCTAGTCCAAAAGATCTACAATGTAAGATGTTGTCATATAAACCCCAAGTTACATAGATAGATAGATACATTTCTTTTATTAGCCACACAGGGCTCAACAAAGATGGGACAAATACAATGTAGAGCTTTTCTTTTTGGGAGGGGGTAGGAAAAAAAGTAGGGGGGTGTCGATCAAAAGGGATCGTAGGAAATGAAAAAAGGGGGGAGTTCGATCAAAAGGGATCGAGAAGAAAAAAAAAGCGATCAATAGGGATCGTGTATCACAGTAATGTTCTCGTGTAAAAAAGGGGAGCACAGTTTAGGTTTAGCCGTGGAAAGAAAAGCCTACGGAAAAGACCACGGTAACCTTGGTCAATATTCTCATTGTTAGATAGATAGATAAATAGATTGATAGACAGACAGACAGACAGACAGACAGACAGACAGACAGACAGACAGACAGGTAGGTAGGTAGGTAGGTAGATAGACAGATAGATAGATAGATAGATAGATAGATAGATAGATAGATAGACAGACGCACAGTCAAGCAGGGCTGTTGCTTAATGGAGTGTGGCAAAATACGCGTAGAGATGGAGAGAGGTGGGGGGGGCGGCCATTTTTAATGTCGATCCTGATGGCTGCCATCATGGCGGGCGTGAGAAGATCAATTGGACACAGGGTTGTGTTGTCCACTGGACCATATTATTTATTTATCTATGTAACTACATATCTATTTATTCCCATACATGTAAACTGATACAGGAGTTGTTGTTCATGTTGTTGTTGTCGTCACAGCTTCTCTGAAAGATCATTTTGTTATTAGGAACAGCTTTTCTAGAGTGATGAGGGCGCGACCCGGATGTGTTACTGATTTTTTCTTATTCTTTTTATGTTTTCTTGAATTGTTTTTTGTTTTTTTTCTTTTGTTCTTGCTAATGTTCTATTTGCTGTTTTAGCAATTAATGCTGTTGTTTAACCCAAGGTTCTTCTATTATCCAGTTGAATCTACGATCAAAAGCGGTCCTCCCATGACTGACGTTTTTATAATTGTTTTATTTAGGGCGGCGAGCTGGCTGAATCGTTAACACGCCAGGCGAAGTCTTTACGTTCTGAGTTCAAATTTCGCTGAGGTCGACTTTGCATATCATCCTTTCGGGGTCGATAAAATAAATACCAGCTGATCACTGGGGTCGATGTAATCGATTTACTCCCTCCCACGAACTTGCAGGCCTTGTACCAAAGTTTGAAACCATTTAAGGCTGTGAGATGGCTGAATCGTTAGCACACTGAGCGAATTTCGTGCTATAGCTTGCTTACCAACCACATGGTCCCGGGTTCAGTCCCACTGCGTGGCATCTTGGGCAAGTGTCTTCTACTATAGCCTCGGGCCGACCAAAGCCTTGTGAGTGGATTTGGTAGACAGAAACTGAAAGAAGCCTGTCGTATATATGTATATATATATATGTGTGTGTGTGTATGTGTTTGTATGTCTGTGTTTGTCCCCCAACATCGCTTGACAACCGATGCTGGTGTGTTTATGTCCCCGTAACTTAGCGGTTCGGCAAAAGAGACCGATAGAATAAGTACTAGGTTTCCAAAGAATAAGTCCTGGGGTCGATTTGCTCGACTAAAGGCGGTGCTCCAGCATGGCCACAGTCAAAAGACTGAAACAAGTAAAAGAGTAAAAGAGTATATATATA
>NC_069003.1:30073430-30074082 GCF_001194135.2 Octopus bimaculoides
CATATATATATATATATCCTTTTTCTTCAATCCTTTACTAAATCCAGTTCGTGAGCCGCAGCCATGCTGGTGCATCACCGTTTGTTTCGTTACACTCTCACTATTTGAGACCTTCCCCTGATACATGACATTCGGTGAATGAGGAAGTTTTGATATTGCTGCCCTCCTCTGCGTTTTTTGCCGCGGGGTAGGTTCATCCGAAACTCTTGACAGGGGGAGATCCAGTTTTGTTTTGCAGACACTTATATCCACCCCATGTGGACCTCTCAGGCTTTTTGAGGGTGGATATAGAAGAGTTGTTGGGCCTTGAAACCCAGTCTGTTGCAGTATCTGGTATTGTATCTTCATGACAATGTTGGGTTTTTTTTTCACAATGTTGAGATCTTTAACAATGTGTATGTGTGTATTTGTTTTTTCTATTATAGGCACAAGGCCTGAAATTTTGAGGGAGGGAGCTAGTCGATTACATCAACACTAGTGCGTACCTGGTACTTATTTTACCGAACCAGTGGGCGTCGATGAAATTTGAACTGAGAACTTGAAGACGGACGAATTGCTGCTAAGCAATTTGTACAGCGTGCTAACGATTCTGCCATCTCACCACTTTTATATTTATGTATACATACATACATACATACATACATACATATAT
>NC_069003.1:30074092-30079943 GCF_001194135.2 Octopus bimaculoides
GTTCATCTTTGTGTATATTTGTATAAGTGTGTATGTGGAAAAGAGAAAGTCTATAATATATGTGTCTGTGTTTGTTTCTCTGTGTGTGTGTATGAGTGTGTGTCTGTGTGTATGTCTGTGTATAACGCACGTATGTTATGTATGTAAATGAATTAAGCTGATTGCTTTTAAAGGTAATTAAAAGTACTACTTAAAGGCTATCAAGTATCACATTTCTTTTATGGAGCAGTGAGAAAGAACGAGCTGCAGACATACGTTGAATGGAATGGAACCCAGAGAGAAAAAAAGATAGAGTGAGAGAGAGAGAGAGAGGGGGGGGGGAGATAAAGCGAGACAGTAGGAGGTGTAGGAGAGGAGGAGAAGTACATGAGATTGAAAGAAATGGAATTTACCAATGCGAGACAGGAAATTTCAGTCCCACATATTTTGGCAAATATTAATGAATATTCTGTCTAAGTAGGATGGAAAAAGGGAGAAGCCGAAGACTGGCCAAATGTTCTTAGTTTACTAGTCTTGAAATATAGCTGAAATATAGCTGACTTGCTGTAGTTGTGATCTCACTTTTCGTTCGTCTTCAGGTCTTCTTCTGTTTCTGATTTTTACTTTTATAATCCTATTTCATTGTTGGGTCCCTAAAACTAATTTGGTAAGCATCGCAATAATATTGTTGGCATTCTTTTG
Source organism: Octopus bimaculoides (assembly GCF_001194135.2). Taxonomy (NCBI): domain Eukaryota; kingdom Metazoa; phylum Mollusca; class Cephalopoda; order Octopoda; family Octopodidae; genus Octopus; species Octopus bimaculoides. Next base: position 30,074,774 of record NC_069003.1, read on the forward strand.
TCTCGGGAGACAATGGAGTTGCGCATTAAAATAATCCAGTCTGGTTTTTATATTTCATGTCATTTACATCTCCTTTATACTAAAATATTCATCATCTGAAAGTCTCCACTTTTTGGTTTCTGTCGTTTTGCAGGCGTTATTCAAATCTTTATTCTTCCGACATATGTTTCGAAGAAAATATTGGCATTAATATTGGAATAAAATGATGTAAAACAATGCCATCTTTGCTCAGGGATAAAAAGAGGAACAAAACATCAATAAGCCATTTTAACCGAATGTGATTACTGCGTATATGATGAAGAGAACGCTGGCAAGTTTTTTAATTGATATAACGACTGCATTGTTCAATTAAATGGGGCCGCTTGAAACGGTGGTACTGCACCACCATTTGATATCCTGTTGCTAATTTTGATTATATACATATATATACATACACTTATGTATATATTATGTGTTAGTAATCCAGATTATTTCCTCATACCAAAAGGTTTCATGTGGTCGAAATTCTTCAAGATTCTACACGGCTTTTACGCAGATGCGTATTTAGCAATTCTGTACGGACACAGAAAGCTCGTACAAATACACACACACATACACACACACACACACACACGCGCACACCCTACAAACAAACATACATACATACATACATACAGACGAATAAAAAATATTCAAGAGTTTTTTCAGTTTCTCTTGGGGTTGATTTCTAAAATTAAATACTGCAAAAAAAAATTAAAGACGGAATTTTTATAGGACTTCAAATCCAAGGAGTATTAAAAGATAACATTTTTGTTTTATGAAACACCCACTGCATCCGAGTTTAAAGTTTGGCACGCATTCAAATGGGCCCATTCGAAATTTACAAGAAGTAACAGGCTTCGTTCGTTTCGAAACGGAGTTGGGAATCCGGTCGAAGCAGTCAAAGATATGGATTGATGGCATCACAAAAACTGTATCGTTTACATTTATACCGAGATTTCTTTCCTGGGAAAGATTTTTGAGCGTTTAGTGACGAACAGGTGAGAGAGATTTCGAAAGGGCATATTATATCTGTGGATGTTCTCTATCAAAGCAATTTGATTGAAAACATATTGGTACGCGATGAATGCTGGATGTTAAATCGTGATGATGGAAATCGCCAATTAAAAAAAAATGAAACTCATTAATCACATTTTTGATTGCAGATAACTATGTAGCATAATTTATGCGAATATAAACGATGCAATTGTGCTTGTGTATAAACACACACATGTATGTATGTATGTATGTATGTATGTATGCATGCATGTATATGTAAGACGTAATTTTGTTTGTGTATACACACACGCGCACATATATCTATGTGTGTATGCGCGTTTATGTGTGTATATACACACACATATGCTTATGGTTTCGGGTTCTACTGAAGTGTGTTCTACTGAAGTCACGGGGCCAAACAAAACCTTGTGAGTGAACTCGGTAGACAGCAACTAAAAGCCTTTTGTGTGTGTGTGTGTGTGTGTGTGTGTGTGTGTGTGTGTGTGTGTGTGTGTGTGTGTGTGTGTGTGTGTGTGTGTGTGTGTGTGTGTGTGTGTGTGTGTGTGCGTATTATATACATATATTCTTCATTTACTTGTTTCAGTCATTTGACAGCGGCCATGCTGGAGCACCGCATTTAGGAGTCCTTTAGTCGCAGAAATCGACCCCAGTACTTATTCTTTGTTAGCCTAGGACTTATTCTATCCGTCTCTTTTGCCGATCTGCTAAGTTACGAAGACGTAAACCCACCAACATCGGTTGTCAAACGATGGTGGGGGGAGGGACAAACACACACACAAACACACACACACATACACACACAAACACACACACATAAATAAATAATAACACACACACACACACACACATAAATAAATAATAAATTTGCCTTTCATCGTTTCGGGGTCGGCAAATTAGGCACCAGTAAAATAATGGGGTAGATGAATGGGCAGAGAGAGAGAGAGAGAGAGAGAGAGAGAGAGATAGAGAGAGAAAGAGAGAGAGAAGCACACATTTATCTTTAAGTCTTTATATTAAAGTGCTTATGCGTAAGAGTTGATGCATTTAATGCTTATGGGCGACTATGTACATACGCAATTCTCTTTTTATGCAGCTATGCAAGTGTGTGTGTCTATATCTAAATGTCTTTCTCTTATGTCTGTCTGCGAGTCTATATATGTATGGGTGTTGAGTCAGTTTGTTTCTATATAGGAAAATAAATTATATTTGGTATGTAGAGTTTTAATGAGTGTTACGTATCTCTTACATCACAGATGGTTTTGTGGGTATTTCGTGTGTTTATCTATGTCTGTCTGTCTGTCTATCTATCTATTTATCTATCTATCTACACACACACACACACACACACACACACACACACACACATATATATATATATATATATATATATATATATATATATATATATATGTATATATGTATGTATGTACGTATGTATATACGCACACGTATGTATATATACATATATTTATATACATATATGTGTATGCGTATTTTAATATTTCTCTTCGCCATTACGATGCTAATACCCTATAGTTAGAGCCCAAAGTACAAATGATTCAGTGCGAAGCGTTAGCCATGTAGAGAGCGGTAATAAGAAATTGGATTGATTAAGGAATGAACAATTATGTGTTATGGACTTCATTAGCTTACAGTTGTTTCCGCTATATGATGCAATGCACTCATAGATGTGTGCTTGAGTATCACCCTATAGCTTCCTCGAAGCTTCAAACATGCTGCATTGCACCCTATGGCAGAAACGACGGTCTGACCGTTTGCCAAGCAAATGGGAAGCAGTAATTAAAGTAGATAGTGAATATGCTCCGGAATATTCATTTAAAGAAGTTTTTGTTAAATATTGTTATTGTTTTTGTTGAATAAAATTTGTTGAAGAAAAAACCGCAATAATTATGCACCAACCCAAATATATATATATATATATACAAATAATAAATGTATATATGCATATATACGTACATGTATGTACATACTTACATCTACCTGTATATATAGATGCATATCTGGGTACAGGTCATTGCAAACAAGAGAGGGAGAAAGTGGTTTACGTCCGCCCAGTGGTATTTTTTTTTCATCTCCCCCGAAGGACGACAGGTAAAGTCGACCTCGGTGGAATTTGAACTCAGGACGTAAAAACGGGCGAAATACCGTTTAGTATTTTGCCTGGTGCGCTAAGGATTATGCCAGCTCGCTGCCGTGCGTAATATCTTTAAAATACTTTCTAGTATAGCCACAAGACCTGGAATTAGGAGGCGGGGTAAGTCGGCTATGTTCACCCAAGTGTTCGACTGGTAGTTTGTCCGTCGACTCCGTATGTATGTGTGTATATATGTACATACACAGAAACATACATATAAGAGAACACTTACAAATGAAACACATACATTAAGAGCCAGTCGATTTAATAACACGGTAGAAATCTACCGTGAAAGTTATGGATACGATGAAAATTACATGAGAATGAGATATAAAGGTTACATATTGTGGACACTTAATTAAAAGCGAGTTGAACTCAAAATTAATTAAAAGTCATGAGTTTCGGAACCCAGATTAATTATCTTAATATGTATTTGACGAACTAATTCTAAAGCTATGTGAATTCTTTTTTCTTAAAAGCTCTCTTGCGTTCCTATGTTTATGATTTTTCTAAGCATAAGCTACAGATTGTGTGAATTAGGTGCGTTAATTAATTATTAATTAGTTTCTTCTATCAGAAAACAAATTCTAAGATAAGGAAATATCTGAAAGATGGTCGTTTAGATGCGAACACAGGAGAAGAAAAAATGGACAAAATTCTTTATTTCTCTCTTGCTTTCTTTACTGAGTATTTTTCGGTATACAAGTCGAATATTTATTTCGGGTCAAAATTTCCTACGTCCAAAGAGCAAGCAGGAAAAGAAATGGTAGATTAACACCAGACGATTTTGGAGGACCAAAAATTCCATGTGAAATGCAGCAGGATTTGGAAAGATACTGACATTGTATGTTTACGCTACATGTTTACACTATATACTACTATGTCGACTTGTACTCCAGAAACTGAAGTATGACTGGTTTCATTTATTTCCCATATCCTAATATTATATGCCGAATTTTCCAGCATACAAGTTGGATTCTTCAGACAAAACTTTACGGGCAAAACAGATAGGTCACCTTCTATACCAAGATGACTTTGGTATAGAAGGATTTGGAAAGATAGCGATGATGTTTGCATGTTTACACAGCGTGTTTACATTATATAGTACGTCGGCATTTATATAGTACGTTGCTGGAAAATATATTTTGGATGGTTTCAATTATTTCCCCTATCCTATTACTATATACTGTACTTTCCAACATACAAATTGAATTCGTCAGACAAAAGTGCTCTAACTTTGCTCTAGAGATTCTGACACACATACATATACATGCATACATATACCCATATATATACATATATATACATGCATATATATATATCTATATATATACACACACATATATATATATATATCTCCATATATATATACATACATACACACACATACACGTACATATATATTCACATATGAATATATATACATATGAATATATATACATATATATATATATATATACACATATATATACATATATATGTATACCTGTTTATTATATATCTAAATTAAATGTCTTTGTCAAATCATGCCAAACGGTTAGCCTTCTCATTTATATGTATATGTATATGTATATAAATGTATGTATATATGTTATACGTGTGTATATACGTATATATGAATGCATATATGTATGCATGTATGTATGTATATATATATATGTATATATATTCACACACACGCACACACACACACACACACACACACACGTACACACACACAAATGCGAAGGATTTCATTCAGTTTCCGTCAATCAAATTCGCTCACAAAGTCTTTGGTCGACCCACAGCCATAGTAGTGCCGCGCAATGGGCCTGAAATCAGAACCATACGGTTGAAAAGTAAACGTTTTATACAACCACGCCTGCAACATTCAGAGACGACATTTTGCTGAAATCTGCATTTTGAAACGATAAGAAAAAAATTTTAAATATGATTTATTTGCAAAGAGAAAAATCTTTTGTATGAAGTTGATGTGAT
>NC_069003.1:30080975-30081745 GCF_001194135.2 Octopus bimaculoides
ATATATATATATATATATATATATATATATATATATATATATAAATTGGTATATAATATATATACATACATATTTATATAGTATATATATTATATATATATATATACATATATATAGTATATAATATATACATGTATATTTATATGGTATATATATATATAATATACATACATATTGTTACGATTAGACAAATTCTAATGTAAAAAAAAGGGAGGTAAACTTCTGATCGCAACAACAGAAATTGTTCAAACAGGGAAATTAATGTTCGAAGGTTGAGATTATGTCCAGTCCTCAATTGTTTAACAGGAAGTACGAGATTACCTGCCTTGCTCGCTAACAGGAAGTAAACGAGATTACCTGTCTCGTACCATGCTAACTTCCTGTATATATATTTGTTATCCATGCCTACGTTATTTCACTTCTGCCAAAAAGTCGTTGACAAACGCTTATCTCGCCACCTTCGGAAAATAATGTAAGTTCTCTCCCTTCATTATATAATAGATATACATAACAATATATATATATATATATAATATATATATATATAATAATAATATAGATTTAATCAAAAGATTAAATGTGGTACTTAAAATGACTGTTGATTAACAGCCCAGTCAAGATCGTATTTTCTTCATCTCCTACTCTTGTATCTGCACACATTTACAAAATGACTTTCTGAAATGAACTTCCATTATGCTGCTGAGGAGTACATTTTCATTGCACATCTTATGTGGTGTTCTCACTACATAAATAAATGAACTGTGTACGAA
>NC_069003.1:30081755-30082796 GCF_001194135.2 Octopus bimaculoides
ACTGTGTACGAAACGTACGTACTGCTATAACCAAATACATTTTTGTTGCTTTTCTTCAAATCTAATATATATATATATATATATATATATATATATTAGATTTGAAGAAAAGCAACAAAAATGTATTTGGTTATAGCAGTACGTACGTATATGTCTATGACGCCTGCTGCAGAACAACAGCAAATGCAAAGCTGACCACCTGAAGAATCTTTCTGCATGTAATCAACTATACTTATTGCACTTACAGAAACATATCTATCTGCAAACATAAGTGATGCGGTGATACGCATGCCAATGTATGCTATCTTCCGTACAGACAGAAGAAAAAGAAGTCACAGTGGAGTTGCAATGTGTATCCGAGATGTCACACCATTAACCCTGATATCGAACTCGAACTTGGTGTGTGACACACTCATAGTACATCTAAAGTAAACTTGATATAGCGACATTCACACTATCTCACTATCTCAAACAACTGACAATCAAATCTGTGGTATTAAGCAGAATATTTGCTGTATGGCCCATCGTTTTATACCAAGACAAAACAATGTACATGATAACACTTCCAATCAATTAAGATCAGAAGCCATGAGAGCCACTGCTTAGTACTGCATCCGAGCATTTTATTATTATTATTATTATCATCATCATCATTATTTCAACATAAAATATTTCCCAACTCGATTATAACAATCGCAAGACCGCCAAAGGCGATTGTCCACGAAGCATTCGGTAGAAAACGAAATAAGGTATAATGGACATTGTACGTATTAACTAGACTCAAGCGAAAATGCAAATTGCTTTCAACAATATATATGTAAATAGAATTATATTAATTATTTATCTTATTTCACGCATCATTCTGTTTTCTTTAAACTAAATTTGACAAATCCGGAATGGGCATTTCTACGTATGCTTATCTATGTTTGTGTATATATACATATATATGTGTGTGTGTGTGTGTGTATCGGTGTGTGTGCATGCATGCAGATATATGTGTAAGTATATATATATATATATAAATATGTATATACTTATATA
>NC_069003.1:30085105-30088167 GCF_001194135.2 Octopus bimaculoides
TATATATATATATATATATATATATATATTCTGTATGTTATATATATTTGTAAGTTCTGGTGTTTTTGTTATGTATTTGTCTGAATATTTTTTAATCATACCTAAGGCGCCTACAATGATAGGAATTGTTTCTGTTTTTAGATTCCACATTCGAGTTACCTCTATTTCCAGGTCTTTGTATTTTGAAAGTTTCTTTATTTCTTTTAGAGAAACGTTGTCATCTGCTGGTATTGATATATTAATTAGAAAGCATTTTTGCCTTCATGATCTTTGACAACTGTATCTAGTCTATTGGCCTTAATTTCTCCATCTATCTATCTATGTACTATCATTATTATTATTATTATTATTATTATTGGTCAACATTTGGGAGTTTCAGGCAAATTTCTACAGCACCTCCTGCTGCACCTCCGTGTCAGTGGAGTATATGCAGTATTGCATCACTTTATTTTTCTCTTGAAATGTGGCGCAGTCTTTTGTTGTATTACTCTTTGTATTGTGTAATGAGTGTGTAATGTGATAGTTAACGACTCCCTGGTGGAAGTTTATTTCATTGGATAATTGCTGTATAGAATGTGCTTTGTGTTTGTGGATTCTTTTGCTTAGGTTGTATTATTATTATTATTATTATTATTATTATTATTATTATCATCATTATTATTATTATTATTATTATTTCTTAAGAAAAAGTGTCTTGAACACTTTTTCATACTCACACACAGACACGCAAATGTACTCCCACATGTGTATATATATTCATAAACATATGTAGTTATGTATATATATATATCCATTTATCTATACATGTATGCCTATATACAAGAAAATGTGTGTGCATGTGTGTGTGTGAATACATATATATGTATGTGAATACATATATATGTGTGTGCAGGACCTGATTGTAGGTCTTTATGTTTGTGTATATATGTATCATGTATACCTACATATTATATAAGTGTATGCAATAATCTGTTTGCGTGTAGGCGTTTGAATACATACATACATATATATATGTAAAGCGTAGGCGAGAAAGATATGCCATAATATACATCTGGAAGATCCTCGAAGGAATTGTCCCAAACTTTGGCATCGAAAGTTACACAAATAAAAGAACTGGACGCCGTTGCATATTGCCAAGGACTCCAAATTTGCCATCAAGATGTAGGCCAAGATACTGCAATATCCTGGGCTTCAGAGGTCCACAGCTCTTCAATATTCTCCCGACGGACCTGAGAGACCTGCATGCGGTGGATGTAGGTGTCTTCAAGATGAGGCTGGACTTCTTCCTGTCAGGTGTCCCAGATGAACCAACTTCACGGCAGGAGGTGCAGATGAGAGCAGCTGCATCAAACTCTCTCATGCACCAAATGTCAATTCCTGAAGTAAAATTCGTGAAGTAAAATTGTGTAGCAACACCAAATGGTGGTGCCCCCAGCATGGCCACAGCTCATGAGCTGAAACTAGATAAAATGAAATGAAAATGAAAAATAGTCGCACTTCCATACAAATACATGTATACATATGCATATGTGTTTATACATACATACATACATACATACATACATGTTTCTTGTTGCTAAAAATATCTTTCTATCTACAGCTGGTTACCGTCCTGAAAAATCGTTATGGTTTACTCAGAAACGAAATCTGTCTTCTGAAATCTGATCAAGACCACAACTACCACCACCGCCACCACGAGAACCAACACCACTACTAGTACCACCACCACTTAAACTATCACCAATACCATCATCATCAACACCACACCACACCTCCAAACCAATCCTACACGCCATCACCGTGATCGACACCAACCGAAGTAAAAAAGAAAAAAGTACCGTCACCATCACCATCACCATCGCCATCACCATTGGCAACGCAAATATTACAGCAACCATTCCTGCCGTAGACACCACCACTAAGACTATTAACCCTCCCCCTCCGTCTCCTACCGAACCTTGGTGTTATACAACAGTAAAACGATAACCCTGCTTGTTGTCGTTTCCCCTGTTCGGTTCCTTTTTTTTTATTTTTGTATTGGGGGATTTTTTTGGCCCACAGGGATAGAAGAAGAAGAAGAAGAAGAAGAAGAAGAAGAAGAAGAAGAAGAAGAAGAAGAGGGGGAGAAGAAGAAGAAGAGGCGGAGAAGAAGAAGAAGAAGAAGAAGAGCAGGAGGAGGAGGGGAGGAGGTAGAAGAGGTAAAAAAGGAGAAAAAGAGGAGGAGGAGAAGAAGAGGAAGAAAAAAGAAGAGGAGAATAATAAGAAGAAGAAGGAAGAAGGAGGAGGAGGAGGAGGAAACTGAGAAGGTGATGGAGAAGGAAAATAAGTGGAAAAGAAGAAGAAAGTAGAAAGAAAGAATAAAGAGCGAGAGAAAGAAGACAAAGAAGGAGGAAAGGGAAGACAGTAGGGGAGGAAAAGGAGGAGGCGGAGTAGAAGGGAAGAAGAAGAAGAAGGAAGTGGAGAAGAAGAAGGAAGAAAAAGAAAAAGAAGGAAGAAGAAGAAGAAGAAGAAGAAGAAGAAGAAGGGAAGTAATGAAACGAAAGACGGAAGGACAAAAGACAAACAAAAACAAAAAGCAAAAACAAAACAAGATAACTAGAAAAACATCCATAAAATATAGAAAACGATAAATGTTAAAGGAAAAGCGAAACACCTGATGGAAGGAGCCAGGCTCTTTTATAGTTCTTATGTTTATTGAAAAGTTAAACCATTTTTAGTTCCTCCAGCAACGCGCCAAACCTCTTTCGAAGTAGATATTTTTTAAAAGTTCATCTCTATTAGCTGGCGAAAAGTCTTCGGTTTTTTTTTTTTTTCAGAGCTTTACATGTGTGTTTTTTTTATTTGTGTGAGTGAGTTTGTGTTATGTGTTGCATGTGTGTATATGAGTGTGTAAATGTGCTTCTATGCACGTTGATATGTATGTATGTATGTGTATATATATATATATATATGTGTGTGTGTGTGCGTGTATGTGTGTGTGTGTGTGTGTACATCTGTATGTATATATGTATATATATGTATATATGTATATATGTATATGTATATATGTATATATGTATATA
>NC_069003.1:30088994-30091893 GCF_001194135.2 Octopus bimaculoides
TATATATATATATATATATATATATATATATTAGTTATATGTTTTTTTCTATGTTGCGTGTGTGTTTTACTAATTATGAAATCCGAGCGAACTATAATAAGTTGCTAGACTTATTATAGCTTAAAATATAAGTTTAAATACGAAAGGATTCTAATGTAGTGTAACACATTTGGTAATGTTGCTGTAGATGAAGGCTTCAGTTTTCATGTACGAACTGTAAGGAGGAAAATACGCTTGAGTTGGCAGGTTTCGTATTGCCCTCAACAATATATCACAGAGGAGTTAGCGCTACAACATGCTTGCAAAGCGCTTGTGTAAAAACCGGTTTCGAATCTCGTTTAAAGCTGATAATATGTCCCTTGTTGGTTAATATTTCCTTTCTGTTATTTTTATTTTTATTTTGTTTTCTATTTTAACTGGTTTTAGCTCTTGTCTCTGGTGTATCACGAATGAGACGACCAGCTGGCAGAATCAATTGCACGATGAGAAGAAAAAAAATGCTTTCCGGTATTTCGTCCGTCTTTACATACGGGGGTTCAAAATCCGCCGAGGTTGACTGCCTTTCATCGTTTTTGGAGTCGATACAATAAGAACCAGCTAAGACCTGGGATCGATGTAATTGACTGACCCCCGCCAGCCCCGAACTTGCTGGTTTTGTGCCAACATTTGAAAACCAGTATATCACGAATGAGGCAACAAGCTGACGGAATCGCTAGAATGCTTGACGGCATTTCGTCCGGTTTTATGTTCTGAGGTAAAATTCCGCCGGGGTCGACATTGCCTTTCATCCTTTCGGGGCGTCGATAAAATAAATGCCAATTTAGAACTGGAGTCCATGAAATCGACTTGCCCCCTCCCACGAAATTACTGGCCTTGTGCCAGTCAAAATGTGAAACCAATATTTATAATCAGAATAAGGGAGCGAACTGGCCGAATTGTTACCGCTGCGAGAATTGTTACCGAAGGCTGCGAGCTAGCAGAACCGTTAGCACGCCTGGCGAAATGCTTAGCGGTATTTCATCTGCCGTTACCTTCTGAGTTCAAATTCTGCCGTGGTCGACTTTGCCTTTCATCTTCTCGGGGTCAATAAATAAAGTACCAGTTACCCACTGGAGTCGATATAATCCACTTAATCCCTTTGTCTTTGTTTGTCCCTTCTATGTTTAGCCGACCTTGCCTTTCATCCTTTTGGAGTCGATGAAATAAGTAACACTTACGCCCTGGGATTGTTTTGTAATCGACTAGCCCCATTCCCCAAAATTTCAGGACTTGTACCTATAGTAAAAAGGAATATTTGTTATCAGATTCGTGGTATAATTTCATGAAACTAAGCTAGGGTTTCTTGTTACTTCTCATAAGATAAAGCTTTTGGAGTGCAGTGTGAAAGTGTTTTGGCAATGAGACTCGGCTCGTTCCTTTTAACTTACATTAGCAAATTTTGATACCTTATCACACAGCGAGCGATATCAACAGAGGTATAATTACAATCAAAGTGAATTAAATGATATACTTGCTCGGTTATCATAAAGTATCACATATTACTATTGTTTGTCGTTGGTTATCAAGCATTTTCTGATCCACCTTGATTAATATCGCTGGTTGTTCGTAGATTATTATCGCGGACTGTCAGCAGAGGGTGAGATAAAAGATGAATCTCTTCCTATGGGATTCGAACTGGAATTGGATAACCGTGAAATTAAATTTTCTTCATCTTTTTAATCTCTCTGTGTTGTACAGCACATCGTCTGATATGTCCTCACTTACGACCACGACGCCGTGTTCAAATAGCGTGTTCTCACTTCCGTCCAAGTGGCAATGTTTTCACTTCCGTCCAAATAGCCATGTTTTCACTTCCGTCCAAATAGTTATGATCTCACTTCCGTCCAAGTGACTATGTTCTCGTGTCCGTCCATATAGTGATGTCCTCACTTCCGTCCAAATAGCCATGTTTTCACTTCCGTCCATATAGTGATGTTCTCACTTCCGTCCAAATTGTGACTAAGGTTTGGTGGAAGATTTTAATTCAAAACTTATGAAAGCAAGACATTTGTACTACAGGGCCAGAGGCAGTTTCAGCCGGGTTGGTAACGAAAGGGTTAACTAACCCTTACTATCTTATGTTCTTTGCTCTCTTTAGAGCAGGGATTCTCAACAGGGCTCCTTAAGATTTTCGGGGTCCGCACAAGGTTTCATTGTTCAAATTTATGCGCAAAACACAGAATAAACGATGTTTATAATTCAAGACTCTCGCCGAAGGTGCATCACAAAGGAACTGAACCCCAAACGACGTGTTTGAGAAATAAGCTTTTTTAACAACAAGTCACGCCACAAGACATACAAATTGTCGAGCGATGAGTAATGCACGATTGGAACTGTGCCCCAGTGTATAACTGGTATTTAATCCATTGATCCCTCCATTACATCGAAAACAACGAATAGGATTAGCAGCGGAATTCACTCTCGAATCACTGGGCGACTCGATTTGCTAGAAATGGGAGTCAGTTTCGTCATCACACGGCGTTTTGACAACATGCTATAAATAGCTGAATACAACCTACTACTACTACTACTACTACTACTACTACTACTACCATTACTAATAATTACTGTTATCATTACAATTACAACTATCATCACCATGATCACTACAACTACCTATACTACCACCACCACTACTACTACTACCTATACTACCACCATCTGTACTTATACTACTACTACTTACTACTACTACTACTTCTACCACTACGACCACCAGTACTACTACTACATCCGCTACTACTACTATTTCTAGTACTACTACCATCACTACTACTACTACTTCTACCACCACCACCACCATGATGACCACTACCGCCTATACAACTACTACTACAACTACTAATATTAATACTACTTC
>NC_069003.1:30093263-30095432 GCF_001194135.2 Octopus bimaculoides
ATATATATATGTGTGTGTGTGTGTGTGTGTGTATATATGTATATGTATACATGTACGTAAGTTTTCTCCTACTTTTTAAAAATGTTATTGCAAAGTCTTCGATGATATCACTAAAACTAATTTTACATAAAACTCCTGCTTCTATACTTAGTAGAGATAAGGAATTACGAATATTATTTTAGCAAGTTTAAAGTGATTTCTTTCGTGCCGTAAACCATTTTCATTTCTGTGGTGCCCCTGTCCCTTGATGCTCTAAGCACGTGCTTTATTTTACCTAATGGTTTATCCAGCGCTGACCAGACATGTTAAATAACCACTAGAGTCGATTTGTTCAACTAAAGTCCTTCTCATTGGTGTCTCAATATGGTTGCAGTCCAATGATTGAAACAATTAGAAGATAAAAAAAAAATATATATATATCACCAACATAACATGCAACAAGCTGCATCGCCATTATAGCAATCACCGTCACCAGGCGGCGTGACTAGCACATCACACTACATACCACTCCACACCGCTGCCATCACCACAGCCGCCATCTTCGCGCCAACATTTAACAACTATTCAATGTTTATGTTGTCTGCACCAAGCTGTTTGATTCACAGACGACAACCAATACTGCCTGAGGACGAAACTGAACCCCCAGACTTCGGTGTATGTATGTATGTATGTATGTATGTATGTATATATACATATATACACTGAAATACATATATATATACAAATATATATATATGCATATATATGTAGCTATACTACATATATATGTATATATATGTATATATATATACATATAATATATATATGCATTTATGTAGAGAGAGACGCATGCTTGCATGTGTGATAGATAGATAGATAAATAGATGTATAGATAGACAAAAAGATAGATATGGACAAGTAGATATGCATACATATGTATGTGTGTGAGTATCTGTGCGTGTGTGTGTGTTTGTCTGTTTGTCTGTATGTCTGTATGTGAGTATCCGTGTGTATGCATTGTGTACATCTATGCGTGTATGATTTCCCATCCATACGGCTTATGCTTTTTATCACCTCCATGCGACTCAATACACTTGATCTGCAGTTGTTTGTTTTAATAATCTCCACGTGTGGAAGGCGCCAGAAAATCGTTACTTAGTTTTCACGTGTAATATAGAATTCATATAGAATATGAATATATATATGTATATATATATATATATATATATATATATATATATATATATATATATATATATATATATATATACATACATCCATACATACATACATATATATGTGTATATATATGTACGTGTGTAAGATATACATATGTGTGTATGTATATAAATGTATATGTACATATATATATATGTATATGGGTATATATATATATATATATGTATGTGTATGAATGTGCGTGTGTGTGTGCGTGTGTGTGCGTGTGTGTTCACGTATACATATGAATATGGATATATATATTTATATAACATATATATATATTGTATATATAATATATATGAGTGGGTGTCTGTGTGTGAGTATGCGTTTATTCAAATGATATTTAGTTGAGACTAAACAAAAAAAAAACCCTTGCATTTCATCTAAAGAGATTTAGTTGAGAAAATCCTTCAATTTTATTTCAGATCACACACACACACATACACACACACACACATACACACACACATACACACATACACACACACACACACACGCACGATCGCACGCATGTATGTATGTATCTACGTATGCATGTATGTAAATATATTCAAGCGATTTGTTTGTATGAAACATGTCTGTATAAAATATGCTTTGATATTTATATATACTGCATTCACACATAGTTAATGTGCGGGTGCAGTATACAGATCAAAGGAATATTTTACATATACATACAAATGAATATATATTTTACACACACACACACACACACACACACACACATATATATATATATATACACACATACACACTCATACAAACATACGAGAGGTACCCAAAAGAAACCGGAATTTTTGCACTATTATTTTATCCATTTAGTTTTACATGTTTACTCTTTTATTGCCTTCAAAATATTCTCCATTTGAAACAATTCATCCGTCCAGACGCGTTTTGCACAATTCGAAACAGTGCTGGAACTCTTGCGAAGTGACGCCTTTCAACGCCTCCGTCGGTTTTTTTTTTTTT
>NC_069003.1:30095668-30096530 GCF_001194135.2 Octopus bimaculoides
CAGTGATGACCTTCGAAAAAAGGTCTGGATCAACTTGCAATTGTTCTTTCAGTTCATGACACACATTCAGTTGTGACTGCTTTTGATCTTCCGTGAGCAAGCGAAGCACGAACTTTGCTGCAACTCTTTTCATTCGCAGTTCCTTGCTCAAAATTCTTTGGCAGGAGCTCCAAGACACACCAGTCATATGAACAAGTTCGTCAATTGTTCGGTGACTGTCTTCCAAGATAATCTCACCAATTCTCATGATGTTTTCATTCGTTCGGGAGGCACGCTAGGAGGCAGCACCTCCCTTTCTACCCTTACTATCCTCTTCGAGAGATACTTATGTTGATGAGAGATTGCCAGAGAGGATAATACCTGCATTTAAGTTTGACCTCCTCAATACTTTTCGCCGCAGCTTCCATGTAGAGAAAAGGTTGCTATTAGCTACTATACCCAGCTAAAAAAGGGACCTCCGCGCCGATTTTCGTTGTTGCAAGTGTAGAGTCTATATCAGAACTTGTCCTGGATCCATTGGTGAATATAATTCACAAAAGTTTCCGCTGTAACCACTCGATGTCGCTTCAACCAAAAATCAGTATTTAACAAAAAAAAAAAACACAATAAAGCAAAGCAACAAATGAAGTAATGACAACAGGAATAAACATGCAGAAAAAAAATTGGATGACCGCAGCCACTTGGCTGAAACACATAAATAAATAAATAAATAAATAATAAAACAAAAATCGTAAGCATAATGATAACAAAGGAAATAAGAATAACAACAAAAACTACCATCGTTATTATCATCATCATGTACCACCACCACCACCACCACAACCACTACCAACACCACCAACACCAGCGCTACCACCGCCAC
>NC_069003.1:30099115-30099909 GCF_001194135.2 Octopus bimaculoides
GTGTGTGTGTGTGTGTGTGTGTGTAAAATGTTGTTGGGAATATTTATCACTAAAGTATGGTAAGCCACTCCGCTATTAAGCAAAGTCTGTCATTAGCCAAGGCAGGTCATGCAATTCATATACAGCGAAGGGGAAAATATCATATCAAGTCTTTTCGATAGCTAGATAGCTATAGTGTAAGGGAAATCACCTAGTCCTGACTTGTGCGATGTTGCTGGCTGTTTTAGAATCCAGAACTTGTCAGCTGCAGTTTCCAGCTTCTTTGAAGTAAGGAATAACTTATCACAATCCCCCGTGATTTGAAATTATTCTACTAGAATACTTTCGATGGGTCTCTGAATTGTCCTCGTTCTGAATGAGTGTAACTGTTGGTTATCCCTACACTCGAATGTATTCGCGGTGTAATTTCTTTCTATACCATTCAAGGATGTTACAAAAGCTGTGTATATTATCCTACTTTATAGACTGCTAACCGAACGATCCATGTAATTACGAGTTAGTTGTTGGAGTAGTAGCTCTTTAGGTGTATATTTTAGGTTGTGTCGTGTGACCTGAGAAGGCATTCAGGAGTAAAAGTTAGCCATCGTTAAATTGGTGCTAAAGGTTAAATTTAAATTAAGTTCTTTGAATATTTCTATTAGATAGTTTTCAACTCTGCCTAACGTGTGCCGCATGTTAAACGACATTGCTAATGCTTTATGTCAGCAAATTTTCTTCGGCTTGGCCACGTCGATATATCATACGCGGACACATACTGAGTTGGATTATAACAGCTACTTTCATAAATATATATA
>NC_069003.1:30100076-30102938 GCF_001194135.2 Octopus bimaculoides
ATATATATATATATATATATATATATATAGGCGCAAACATGGCTATGTGAGAAGAAGGTTGCTCCCCAACCATATGGTTCTCAATTTCAGTTCCACAGCGTGACACCTTGGGCAAGCGCCTCCTACGAATAGCCGCGACTTCACCAAAGAACTATGAGTGGATTTGGTTGAAAGAAGCCCGTTGTGTATGTGTGTTTGTTTGTGTGTGTATGGGAGAAAGGAACACAGAATGAAACAAGAAGAGAAACAAGGAGAGAAAAAATATGTGTAGTGGTCAGCGATGTATGTCTCTTCTATTTTTTAATTATTATAAATCTTCCACTGAGGAGCGAGCCGGATTCCAACAAAGATACAAGGGTCCATCTTTGGGTTTAGGTTAACACAGACAAATTAACATTTCGAACTTGAGAAAGGTCTTGCATACTTTTACTGTTCCACTCACAGATTGCACTTGTCATGTATGTATGTACTATACACATCAATGGCAACAAACTGGATGAATAATGCTCAATAACAGCTTAACATTCAGATCAGATCCTTCATCGACTGAACAAATATCATTTGGGAACAAACTCTACTGACAAGAAACCTAAGGTATCAGACCGCGATTGTAACTTATATAATAAATTGATAAATATTTGTATGTACGTTTGTGATTGTCTATGAGCACATTTGTATAAATGTGTGTGTGTGTGTGTGTGTGTGTGTGTAAGAGAGAGAGAGAGAGAGAGACAGAGAGACAGAGAGAAAATATTCCTACCAATAGATCACGAGAACTACCTCATTCTAGTCGTTGAATATTCCACAGTAACTTGTACCTTTAACATAAATTGCCAAACAGATCACAGGTATGCTTAATCAGGATTGACTTGTGGCTGATAAACAACAACAACAACAACAACAACTTGAACTGTGGCAATGACAGAATACAAGAAACACATTGTATAAGATGACAGAGTAGGGGAGAGAGTGAGGGAGAGCGTGTCGGAGGCGGAGAACTGGTTGAAAACGAACCTACTGTGGATTGAATAAGACATTCCTTTTTGTCTATAACACGCATGACTGAGAACGAGAGAGCGGCACCGGAGTGTAGCGGACGCGGGGAGGGGGTAGGTATAAGAAAGGTAATTTGCTCCACTATCAGTTTCTTCCAAGCAGTTTCAATTTCCCCTTCGTTTTGAGTCGATGTCTGCGTATTTGTCTGTCTGTCTGTCTGTGTGTCAGCGTGAATTTTGCCTACGCGTTTGTCTGTCAGTCAGTCTGTCGACTTCCGGTCCCTTAATCTGTGCGTATGCATGTCAATCTGTCTTATGTGTGAATGTATGCATGTATGTGGTAATTTGGTTAATGTATGTGTGCGCATATATGTATGTGGGATATGTGTGTGTATGTGTGTATGTGCGTGTCAATGTGTCTCATATGTGCGTGTGTCAAATGTATAAGTACGAATGTGTGTATAGATATGTGTGTGTATATATATATATATATATATATGTGTGTGTGTGTGTGTGTGTGTGTATGTGTGTGTGAGTAAGTGTGTTTTGTGTGTGTGTGTATTTGTATGTGTACACGGATATATGTATATAAACGTATATATATAAATGTATATATGTGTATATACGTATATACGTATACACGTATGCATATATGCATATATGTATATATGTATTTATATACGTATGTACATATATATAGAGGTATGTATATGTGTATGTATATATATATATATATATATATATATATATATATATATATATATATATATATATGCCTCTATGTATATATGTAGGCATGTGTGTACGTACGTATGTATGCGTGTGTGTATCTCTTTCCCGCTTCACTGGTACACTGACTACAAGAAATGCATTTTTCACGGTGTGCGTGAAAAAATAAATTGGTCACACAACTACTAATTACATCTACCACTACTACTACTACTACTACTACCGCCAACACAAATTCCACCACCACCACCACCACCACCACAACCACTACTACAACTGCTGTCCCCACCACCTCGTTACTGTTACCATCACCACTACTATCACAACTACTACCACCACCACCACCATTACTACCAATATTACTATCATCATCATCACAACCACCATCACCACCGCCGCCATCACCACCACCACCATCATCTCTAAATACTACCATTACATCTAGGACCACTACAACACTATAGTTACTACTACTACTACTAATAATAATAATAATAATAATAATAATAATAATAATAATAATAACAATAATAATAACAACAACACCGCCATGCCAACCACTACCACCGCTTCCATCATTACGTCTACTACCACTCTGACACTAATACTACTATACTTACTTCTACCACTACTACTACTACTTCTACTACTACTACTTCTACTACTACTACCACTACCAACTACGCTTGTGCGACAACCATTACAAACACCACCACCACCACCACCAGCACCACCACCATTGCTCCCGCCTTCCACTATAACCACCTCCACCACTACCAGTCATTACCACTGCCGTAAACAAATCTTGGGCCGAAACGATTTTTTGCGCTTCAATAGATTTTGCGGTCAAAATATTATTCGCTCTACTGTCTCCATCCCAATCTCTTTCTCTCTCTCTCTGTCCCTCCCTCTCTCTCTTTTTCTCTGTCTTTCTCTCCCTTTCTCATTCTCTTCTCTCTCTCTCTTTCTTTTCCTTTCTCTCTTTTTCACTCCCATCTACACTTTCGTTCTAGCCTACACACTAACTCTAACATACATACATATCTATGTTGTGTGTGTGTGTGTGTGCGTGCGTATAATATATATATATATATATATATATATATATATCGGGATTCTTTCAGTTTCCGTCTGTCAG
>NC_069003.1:30102948-30104035 GCF_001194135.2 Octopus bimaculoides
CCTCCCTCTCTCTCTTTTTCTCTGTCTTTCTCTCCCTTTCTCATTCTCTTCTCTCTCTCTCTTTCTTTTCCTTTCTCTCTTTTTCACTCCCATCTACACTTTCGTTCTAGCCTACACACTAACTCTAACATACATACATATCTATGTTGTGTGTGTGTGTGTGTGCGTGCGTATAATATATATATATATATATATATATATATATCGGGATTCTTTCAGTTTCCGTCTGTCAGTTTCCGTCTGTCAAACCCCTAAAAAATCTCCACGAGGCTCCGGCAGGGGATGGTGGAGAACCCTGCTGTACTCTTTCACCACAACTTCCTCTCACTCTTTCTTCCTGTTTCTGTTGTGCCTGTAATTCCAAAGGGCCAGCCTTGTCACACTGTGTCACGCTGAATATCCCCCGAGAACTACGTTAAGGGTACACGTGTCTGTGGAGTGCTCAGCCACTTGCACGTTAATTTCACGAGCAGGCTGTTCCGTTGATCGGGATCAAATGGAACTCTGGACGTCGTAAGCGACGGAATGCCAACAACAACAATTTCTTACATAAAAATAATAATATATACATAAATAAAATATCAGAAATAAATAATTCAGAACAAAATAAATACAAAAGGAAATAAAAGTAAGCAAATAACTGGTGTTGCTCATACACTCCTCTCCATACACTTTCTGCAACTTTGTGCAGGCCTCTGGATAGGTATCACCATGGAAACTCTCTCTCTGTCATGGTCAATGCAACGATCACACGCTACACACGTTATTTCCAAGCACTAGAATGTTAAAACTTAGCGCACGTGCACAGCGGAGGTCAAGGCAAGGTCAATCTGTGCCAGGTGGCTTCACTGTGCATGCTTTAACTTCGTTACTATGGCAACAGTCTGAATACTTATTGATCAGACCTCGTGCATTTGCACTTACAAATTTCGATATATAAGTATATTTATCTATATGTCTATCTCTCTCTCTCCCTCTCTATGCACGTATGTATGTTTATACACATTCACACACATACACACACACACACTCAGACTCTCTCACACACACACACATACACACACACACACACACACACACACACACA
>NC_069003.1:30105521-30107359 GCF_001194135.2 Octopus bimaculoides
GAAATTAACGTGCAAGTGGCTGAGCACTCCTCAGACACGTGGATGATGATGATGAAGATTATGATAAAAATAATGGTGATGGTGGTGGAGGTGGTGGTGGTAGTGGTGGTGGTGGTGGTGGTGGTGATGATGACTTGGATGGTGATGATGGGAGGATGATGATAAAGATAATGTGGGATGATGATGACGATGATGATGGTGATGATGATGATCATGACGGCACTGGTGGTGTTGGTGGTGCTGGTGATGATGTTGATGATGATGATGATGACGATGTTGACGAGAGCAGAGCTGAGGATGTGACTCAGGCGTTATAAACCCCAGACTCAAGGATAGCTGCCAACGCGTTCATAAAAGGATTGGCAATCGAAGGAGGCCAAAGATTAGAATAAATTCTGAACAACAACATATTTCAGGGAAACGAAACTTGCACGTGATTCAGCCAATTTACTTTACACACACACACACACACACACACACATGTATGTAGATATGCATGGACGTATCTGTGTATCTAATTATATATATATATATGTATATACAGGGGTTGGACAAAATAATAGAAACACTTTAAAATTTCAAACAAATTTCTTTTTAATATAGAGCAGGACTGCTTTGACAGCAATTACATCTTGAATTCTACGAGATATGGACTTGTACAAAGTTTGAATTGTTTCCAAATGAATTGCTGTCCATTCTTCAGCTAAAACAGTCTCCAGTTCTTGTAGTGGTGATGGTGGAGGATATCGGCTCCTTACTTGTTTTCTAAAATGCACCACAAATGTTCCATAATATTGAGATCTGGAGACTGTGGTGGCCAAATAAGATGTGCAACTTCACTAGAATGTTCCTCGTGCCATTCAGTAACAACTTTAGCTGTGTGAATTGGTGCATTATCATCCTGAAAGATAGCGTTTCCCTCCGGAAACAGTTCCGCAAACATAGGATGAATTTCATCAGATAAAATGCATAAATAGCATTTTATTTAAGCATTTATTAAGCATCTATTAATTCTGCCAGGAAGGGAAACCATTGGGCTGGCAGATTTCCAAGATGTAGCTCCCCAGATCAGCACAGATCCTCCTGGGTCATATTCTTCTTTTGGTTGTCTTCACACGTATACTCGGCCAGTGGTCGGAAATAAGTTAAAGGATGACTCCTCCGAGAAAATAACATTCTTCCATTGCTTTAGTGACCAATTCTGCAACGTTTGTTTTTAAAAGTAGTGTGTTTCATGATCGCAGCCCTCCCGTGGAATCCGGCTTTGTGCGACTCCCGACGAACAGTTTTTGTGGAAAATGGGCTCTTGAGGTGGTCATTAACCTCTGCGGTAATTTTGGGAGCTATACTGTTGTGACCCTTTCTAACAATTCGCGTAAGAGTCTGACGGTCCCTATCTGAAAGTTTTGGTTTTCTTCCGGAGTTTTGTTTCGTCGAGAAGGTTTATCCCTCTTTCTCAAAGGCTGTCATTACTTTCGAGATAGTTCTTCTTGATATACCAAACATTTCGACTGTTTTCGTTGCGCTAGCGCTTGCCATACGAACACCAACAATCTGACCTCTTTGAAAGTCCGATAGATCTGTGATTTTAATGAATTTTAATTACTTTTTTCTGATGATATCTGAAAAGAAACAGCAATTTTAGCAAAATATATCAAGCAACACTAATATAAAAAAATATAAAAAATAAACAAGCTTTTGATGGTTTTATAGATATTTCAGAATTATGATGCCATGATGCTAGGTGCTTCCATTATTTTGTCCAACCCCTGTGTATAACTATATGCACGTACAAAATTTCTCCACGTATTTCTGTGTTAACGATGCATACATGTATG
>NC_069003.1:30109117-30109595 GCF_001194135.2 Octopus bimaculoides
ATATATATATATATATATATACCTGTTCATGTACATATGCATATATATATATATATATATATGTGTGTGTGTGTGTGTGTGTGTGTGTGTGTGTGTGTGTGTGTGTGAATATGTCGCTAAAGCACCGAGATACACCTATTCATTGATGACACAAAATATTTTTCATAAGAATGTTTATGTACGTATATACACATATATATACTTATATATACGCGTATATCTGTATGTATGTATATATATATACATACGTTTATAAATAGATGCACGCACACACGCGCACAGACACATATACTCTTATCCAAACACAGCACAGCTCATAAACACCGTTGTATAAATACAATTTTTTAAACTAATCTTTCGTTACATATATATATATAAGTACAGAGAGAGAGAGAAATAGAGAGAGAGAGAGAGAGAGAGAGAGAGAGAGAGAGAGATAAAGACAGAGGGAGAGTGATAGTAATTTAGATAGATAGAT
>NC_069003.1:30112604-30113419 GCF_001194135.2 Octopus bimaculoides
GTATATGTA
Organism: Octopus bimaculoides; assembly: GCF_001194135.2. Lineage (NCBI taxonomy): Eukaryota > Metazoa > Mollusca > Cephalopoda > Octopoda > Octopodidae > Octopus > Octopus bimaculoides. The sequence continues at coordinate 30,112,614 of NC_069003.1, forward strand.
TATACAGATGCCTATACAAACAGCTATAAATAAATATTTATATATGTGTATATACATATGTATATATACATATATATGTTTGTGTGCGTGTGTGTGTATGTGTGTATATATATATATATATATATATATGTGCGCGCGTGTGTGTGTGTGTGTATCTATATATCGGGCACTTGAATTGTATATATTGATATATGTGTGCATATTCGTATTTATGTGTGTATGAGTGTGTTTGTGTGTTTGTGTTTGTGTTTTGTATGTATATCTATATACACACTTATATGTGTTATATACACCTAAGCATAAGAATGTTAAAGTTTAAAAGAAAGCTTTTAGCTATATAAATAAGCAGAACCAACATTAGGCGCATATTTGCGTGTTGTGTTTGCGTGTGTGTGTGTGTGTGTATTTGAGTATGAGATCGTTTGGGCACCTGTATCTTACCACGAAAATGCACACGCAAACACATATGAAAATTGACCTACACACACACACACATACACACACATAAATAAAAATACACTCACACATACAAAAACAGAAGCAATGACACGTACATACACTCACACACTCACACACAAAAACAGAATTGTGATTTTCGACGTTTCCTTTGCTGTTACGTGTTTCTGGGATCACCATAGTTTACGTGATGTTTTAAAAAATGCAGTCACCTACATAACGTGTGTGTAACGTTCACTATTCAAAAGTAAACTAAAATAGTTTTTTGTTAATGCCGAACAAGCGATCTGTTTTCCTGACGTGTGTGTATGAATATATATGTATATATATATATATATATATATATATAT
>NC_069003.1:30114121-30117531 GCF_001194135.2 Octopus bimaculoides
ATTATTATTCAGTAGTTTTATTTTCATAACGTGCTTTCACTTCACTACCGGGCGCAGCTCTGTGTGCCTTTGGTATGTGCTGTGGTTTGCTGTGATGCTCTTATGGTTACTGTGTTGAAAGTGTTTTGCGTAGGATGTATGCAGTACCCAGTAGTGCAATTTTCTGTATGTTATATATATTTGTAAGTCCTGGTGTTTTTGTTATGTATTTGTCTGAATATTTTTTTATTATACTTAAGGCACCTACTATGATAGGAATTGTTTCTGTTTGTAGATTCCACATTCTAGTTACCTGTATTATTATTATTATTATTACTATTATTTATTTTTGATTTGCATGCTTGTTACAATCACTTGCAGAGACACACCCACCGTCCTAGGGTGAGTGAACGATAAAAGATGTTACAGTATGACTTAAAGCTTAGGGAGGGAAAGTGGCAGGGGGGGCACTAACGAAATATCTTCATGTAATACAATACGGACATTTAAATTGGCAGGGGTTTTCTAAGGATGTGGCCAGTACTAGTCAACACAGTCTTTTGGATTCATAAATAAGCTAAATCCACTAAATAAAAAGAGGACATCTCTGATGACTTCAATAAGCTTATAAATGTTATCGAATTATGGCACAAAACCAGCAATTTCGATGCGAGTGAGATTACATCGGCCCCAGTGCTCGACTGGCATTGATTTTTATCGAGTCCGAAAGGATGAAAGGCAATGTCGACCTCGGCAGGAGTTGAACTCTGAACGTGAAGACAAACAAAATAACACTTTGCCCGGCGTGCTAACGATTCTCCTATCTCGCCGCCATTGGTAGATAACAAATTTAGTCTCAAATTTTGGCACAAGGCCTGCAATTTAGTGGGGGGTGGAGTAGATAACAAATATTAGTTTGATATATCTTTAGTACCTCATGTCTAGGAAAATTAATTTTCGTACGAGATAAGGTACGAATAAATTTGAGTATTCGCCTGAAGGTTATATGATTTCCATTTAAAGATTGTTATCAATGTGTATTCATAGACATTTAATATAACATATTCTGCTTTGTTGCCGTCAAATTCAAACTGCGGAACTGAGTCTAGAAAATGTGTTCATGTCGAACGAGAACATGTACTTAGCCTGCGGAGACGCAATGGCCCAGTTGTCAGAGCAGTGGACTCGCGGTCATAGAATCGCGGTTTCGATTCCCAGACCGGACGTTGTGAGTGTTTATTGAGCGAAAACACCTAAAGCTCCAAGAGGCTCCGGCGGGGGATGGTGGCGAACCCTGCTGTACTCTTCCACCACAGCTTCTCTCTCACTCTTACTTCCTGTTTCTGTTGTGCCTGTATTCCAAAGGGTCAGCCTTGTCAAGAACAATTAGAGGAACAGGAAAAAAATGACGGCTCATTCGTTGCCTTCTTTCGTTTGTCGACTTACCAGATATCCTTACAGTTTCGGGCAGTTAAACTTGAGACTGTCCGATCTAATTGTCTCCCCCACAAAAAAAGTCTAAGCTAAGAGCATTAGAATTTTTGTAAGAAAGAAAGAAAGAGAGAGACAGAGACAGGGGGACACAGAGACATAGATAGATAGATAGATAGATAGATAGATAGATACACAATTACATCATTACCGTCACCAACTATTACCACCACTGCCATCATCACCAACACTGCCACCACCACTAACATTGCCACCATCACCACTGCTACCACCACCCCTACTTCCACCACTATTGACACCACCAGCAGCACCACCACCACCACTGCTAACCCTCCACCTCTTTCACTACTGCTTCTACCAGAAACCCTACCATTTTCACAACCACCGCATCCAAGCCTTCACAACCATCACGCCCTCCACCCCGTCACCACCCTAAAACCTTCCTCCCTTACCACCGACACCACCATCATTACTAACACAATCATCTCTACTGCTATCATGTAACCCCTACAACGGCATTACCACCTGTAAGGCCCAGGAAGGTTCCAGCTGTTAAACAGGATGTAGGCCCATAAAAACAGCCTGCAATGTCACCGAAAGTGTTTTGTTTATTGCAGAATATTTTAAAGATCGGGGCAGAATAGTGAGTTAGCGTCAAAAGGGGCCGTCAAAAGGGGCCGTCTGAATTTTGCCTTATGAACAGTGAGAAAGCGTCAAAAAAATGCAGATTTCCATATCCAATTTTAGTGTTGTTTATTGTTGGTTTGTTTATTTTTCTTTCGGTTGTTGTTCTTTTAATGTTGTAAAATACTGCTTTAGCATTATTGTATTACTGTATCGTAATATTGTTGTAATATAATGTAATATTGTTGTCTTAATAAAGGCGGCGAGCTGGCAGAAACGTTAGCACACCGGGCGAGATGCTTAGCGGTATTACGTCTGTCGCTACGTTCTGAGTTCAAATTCCGCCGAGGTCGACTTTGCCTTTCATCCTTTCGGGGTCGATAAATTAAGTACCAGTTACGCACTGGGGTCTATATAATCGACTTAATCCGTTTGTCTGTCCTCGTTTGTCCCCTCTGTGTGTTGCCCCTTGTGGGCAGTAAAGAAATAAGAAACGTTCGCATGCTGGGCGAAATGCTTAGCGGTATTTCGTCTGCCTTTACGTTTTGAGTTCCAATTTCGCCGAGGTCGACTTTGCCTTTCATCCTTTGCTGGGAATGTGCCAAAATTAGAACTCAGAACGTAGCGAGAGACGAAATACCGCTAAGCATTTCGCTCGGCGTGCTAACGTTTCTTATTTCTTTATTGCCCACAAGGGGCTAAACATAGAGGGGACAAACAAGGACAGACAAAGGGATTATGTCGATTACATCGACCCCAGTAGGTAACTGGTTCTTAATTTATCGACCTCGAAAGGATGAAAGCGGAAGGAAGTAGAAACAACAAATCTGGTAGTAGGAGGGGAATTATACGTAAAAATGTATTGGCTCAGCTCAACATTACTTAAAGTTTCACGGCGTACAACATGCCAACATGCACCTCAAATGTAAGGAGTCATACTGAATGTGTATGTGCGTATATATATATATATATATATATACATTTATATGTGTGTGTGCATGTGTGTGCGTATATGCATACGTGTGTGTGTGCGTGTATGTGTGAATGTGCGTATGCGTGTGTGTATGTAGGTCATCTATAAGTTAGGAAAATTATGCACTCGTATATCTGTCAATTGAGTGAGTATATTATCCGAAGTGTACAGTATTATATATGCATCACGGCCGATCTTACCAATCGATTTCGCGCTAGGGGTACAACGGAGTAACAATCCGATTGTATAACTCTACACTCCTGGCTGCAGTCAAATGACTGAAACAAGTAAAAGAATAAAAGAATATATATATATTTGTCTGTCTGGTGTGTGCTTGTGTGTGTGTGTGTGTGTGTGTGTGTGTGTGTGTGTGTGTGTGTGT
>NC_069003.1:30118729-30119593 GCF_001194135.2 Octopus bimaculoides
AGATCCGTGTGTGTATCTGTGCGCTTACCTACACATACTGCTATGGAATCATACCCACACACGTACACTAATACACCCCTTCCGCACCCACCCACACACACACCTACACACCCACCTACACACACGCACGCGCACACTGGCATACAACCTATACAAGCGCTTCATCTACACGTCGGCAGTTAAATACCAGTTTTTTACGGCAAGAACGTAGCCATGCCATTGAAACATAACTGATGAGCTCTTATTGGGTCATTGAGGACAATTAACAAAGTATAATTAGAACCGCACAATTAGGAAGAAATATCAGTGTCTGTTACTACTCTCTGTTTAAATTCTTTACAATCATCATTTGTTCTGGTCAATAAACAAACTTTTTGTTCTATTATTGTCAGTTCTGGCTATGAAATCACTATCAGTTGTTGGTTATTAAACAGTCTAAATATAATTAAGTAACCTCGTCTCTATCTATTAAACATAGTGTTTGATTTATTAACGCTCTGGCTATTTAGTATGGTGTGCTGAAAAGCAACTGGCTTTAAGGGTGTCGCAAAAAAGGCCGAGGTTTGTGGCCTAAACTTCCGGGTTCTTTTACAGGGCTTAGAAAAATTGAAGGACTACTGCAATAAGTGTGTGAATCTGAGAGGGAAATATGTTGAATAAAATCATATATATGTATGTAAAAAATATAAAGTTTTGAATGGTACAACAATGCACTATAATACAAAATAAAATGGACGAAATACCTGTTGTAATTTAGTTATCCATAGTCTGATGATATTTCGGAATACAATTCCTTCTTCAGATATTCTTAGATGGACTCGCTGCTATCTATCTATCTATCTATCTATATATATATATATATAT
>NC_069003.1:30120192-30121261 GCF_001194135.2 Octopus bimaculoides
ATATATATATATATATAGTAAATGAGTGAAAGAAGATATAAAATACGAGAATTGAATAAAATCGCTGAATCACTCAAAATAACTCACTTCGTCTCGGACAATAGTTATCGAATCCGGAAGAACGCCAGAAGAATGTTAGTAACTGCGCCGCAAATCGAACCCCTTAACAACTCTCTGCTTTGCTGTCGTTGCTCTAAGTAAGTTATGCATCGTTTTACAGTTTTACTGGGTTGTCTGTGCCTTGCAATATGTGCTACGAATGTTAGTGGCGTGTTTGTATGTTATTCCTAATATTATTTCTGTTTTTATTATTATTATTATTATTATTATTATTATTATTATTATTATTATTATTATTATTATTATTATTGTTGTTGTTGTTGTTGTTGTTGTTATTATTATGTTGTCTTCTACGTGTGTACGTGTGTGTGAGTTATGTTTATGTTACTTTTAAAGTGATATTTTGGTTGTGTTTGATCTCGTTTGATGTTACTCGTAAGAAAAGAGACGGTGGCTTTGCAAGCTGCTGTGTTTTTCGAGTCTAATTTGTTTGGAGATAGGTTTTTAAGTGGTTCAGGGTAGGGCTTGGTCGCTTGGAGTAGTTGCACAGCTGTGTTTGAAGAATGGTAGAAGGATATAACTAGGATGTCATTCATATACGTGCATACTTCGTGAAGACTTTCACAAGGTTGAGCAAATTATTAGTTTTATAAAACGGCTGAAAAGTAACATAACTAGGATGCCTTTTGCATATGTCTATGCTTTGTAAAGATTTTCAGAGCGTTGGGCAGGTTTTATGAAATGGCTAACAAGTAATATATAACTAGAATGTCATTCGTATATGTGTATACTTCGTTGAAGACTTTCATAAGTTTGGCCAGACTATCAGTTTTATAAAATGGCTAAAAAGAAACATTTAACTAAGACGTCATTCATATACGTGGGGTTACCCAAAAGTGACCAGAAACGTTCTCTGTGGAACGAAGCCCATCGTAGTTCAGGCTTCCACTGCTAGAAGCCTCTTGATGAAACTCTCAAGCATCAGTATGCCGACCGGTGTTGTTCAGTG
>NC_069003.1:30123694-30124665 GCF_001194135.2 Octopus bimaculoides
GTGTGTGTGTGTGTGTGTGTGTGTGTGTGTGTGTGTGTGTGTGCATGTCGTAAATATAGCGCTGTCGACAGTGTAACACTAGAGATAATACTCGATACAAAATAACACTAAGAAAGATGCTATTGTCTTCGAGGGTCGATAAATGGAATAACGTTACATATCAGCTTTTATAATTATCTTTCCGCACCACACATCCACACCCACCTTCAACCGTCATGTCACTGTCTGCTGTAAGATTCCTGCTACCACCTCCTCTACCGTCTCCACCTCCTTTGTGCTTTTTTACTCTTACACTCCCCTCCCCCACTCACTTTCATCTTTCACAATCCACTCAGTTTTTTTTTCTTCTGTATTTTCCTCCGCCACACTAATACTTGTTATCAACACCACTCTCTCCTTATTGCTCTACTTTCACTATCCATTCATCCAGCCTCACTTTTACTTTCACATCTCCCTCTGTCATATTTTTCCTACTTTCACTTTCAATCCGTCCACACTACCGCCTACTTTCTTCTACCACCTCCCAACATACTTTCAGCCTTTCTACCTTGTTAATACCCACCTACTTTTCTACTTTCTGTCTTAATGTTTCTTGCTTCATATCTGCTGTATTTGATGTTTTCTCAGATTTTCTTGTGCTCTTGTTTAGTATTTTTTTTACTTCCTTTTCGTTGTTTTTTTTTCTTCTGCTTCCAAACCATAAAGTTCTGTAATCCGAGTTTTAAACAAAACAGACAGTATTACCTAAATTATATATGGAATATGTCATTTGGTTTTCTCACTTTGTTGTTTGTCATCAGCTGTCGTCGTTCATGTAATAGTAGTAGTAGTAGTAGTAGTAGTAGTAGTAGTAGCAGCAGAAGCAGCAGCAGCAACAGTATTATTATTATTATTATTATTAGTAGTAGTAGTAGTTGTAGTTCCTGTTCTTATTAGAGTATCTGATGCTCTAAGCGCAGTTGCTGCAGTGT
>NC_069003.1:30125145-30125658 GCF_001194135.2 Octopus bimaculoides
TTATTTATTTATTTATTTTTTTTTACTTCTTGTTATCGTAATTAATTTTTCCGTTCTGCCGCTTCTGTTGCTTTCATTGGTGATAGGGTAGCCTAGCCGCTGCTGGTTTCTGTGATAAGTTTGTTGTTGTCGTTGCTGCTGCTGCTGCTGCTGCTGCTGATGATGATGATGATGATGATGATGATGATGATGATGATGCATATTGTGCTGATGTTGTTGTAAGGAGAGAGGGGAGAAACAGCTTCTTTTTTTATTTATTTAATAATCTATTGTCGAAGTGCTTTCGTGGCAAATACCCCACGTGTGTGTTTGTGTGTGTTTGAAGATGTATATTTGTGTCAGTACTTGTGAGAATGTCTGTGTAGGCTTATATGTGTCTAATCTCTACCATATATTGTTCTCTCTATCTCTATCTCTTTCTCTCTCTCTATATATATATATATATCTTTCTCCCAGGAGTGGCTGTGTGGTAAGTAGCTTCCTTACCGACTGCATTGCACCTTGGGCAAGTGT
>NC_069003.1:30125668-30127251 GCF_001194135.2 Octopus bimaculoides
TGCTGGTGTGTTTACGTTAGCGGCTCGGCAAAAGTGGCCGATAGAATAAGTACTAGGCTTCCAAAGAATAAGTCCTGGGGTCGATTTGCTCGACTAAAGGCGCTGCTCCAGTATGGCCACAGTCAAATGACTGAAACAAGTAAAAGAGCTATAATTATCCAGTGAGATCCTTAGTGTTTGTTATACGTCGTTGAATATAATACTTCTTCAGTTATTATAAAATAAGGTTAATTCCACTAGAAGGATTTATTATATTAATTAAATAAATCGGCGACTAATTATTGCCACGTAAAATATACAAGTTTCTCTTAAGCATTATATAGAATTATTATCTGTAGTTTTTGTTCTTTTGTTAGCTATAAAGCATAACGTAGGATTTTTGCCTGCAGTTGTTGTTCTTTAGATATTCAGCCTCGTTATCAATTTTAGTAAATAACTATACTTGCTCTCTATGTTAGATTTTTAAATTTCTTTTATCTTTAGGAGAGTATTGTAGTTCGCTTGAAGCATTGTGTATTGTTTGTAAAGAATAAAATATTTTGAATGACACAAACAATGGACTATAATAACTGTTGTAATTTAATCATCCATAATCTGATATGATATTTCAGAATAAAATCCCTTCTTCAGATATCCTTAGGAATTGATGGAGTCGCTGCTATAATCGGTTTTCCAACGGCTTTTTTTTTTTGTGTTTTTTTTTCGGAAGCGTTTCAGCAGTGGTCTCACGAATCTCCTTCCGGAATTTCTCATGAGAAGTGCGTGAGGTCGGCCATGTCTCAATCTCGTGTGTGCTGACACTTCCTTAGCGTTGCTTCTAAGTTATGTGTCATACGCGCAGCTTCATACGTACATACATACATACATATATACAAACAAAAATTCCCTGTTGTTGATGTTGAAATTCCAATGATGGAGCCTTGGATCTAGGTTAGAAACCGGTTCTTTCTCTATTGGCAAGAAATCTTGAAATAAAACTGAACAATGACATACATACATTTAAGTATATATGAGCATGTCTAGATATGTAACTATATGCATGAGAATACATACATACATACAATCTTGAGCAATTAGGCTTCTAAAAATCAGAAAGGAGAAAGCTAATTCGAAGTCGATACATCTTATTCCATGACTGGAACTGTAAAGATCTGTAAAACTTTCCAGAAGTTTATCATTTGAATACATATGAGCATGTCTAGATATGCAATTATATGCATGAGAATAAATATATAAAGCAAAACATACAAATATGTACATACACATACATACATACATACATACATACATACCCTGTTGATGATGTTGAAATTCCAATGAAAGAGCTTTGATCTAGGTTAGAAACATGCTCTTTCTCTATTGGCCAGAAATCTTGAAATAAAACTAAATAACAACATACATACATACATACATACATACATGCATGCATACAAACGTACATACATACATATGCTTTAGTAAGCCAGTCCAGCGTTTCAATCAAAATTCCTCGCTCAGAATTTACAATCATATAAGATTATTTTTGGCACCCAATACATCATTTCTAGTGTGAGTGTCACCCACTCAGAAGAGGGCGTTCTTGC
>NC_069003.1:30128198-30128571 GCF_001194135.2 Octopus bimaculoides
ATATATATATATATATATATATATATATATATATATATATATATATATATACAAATATATATATATACATATATATATATATATATATTAATATAATATATGTATATGTATAGACATATATTCAATGTATATACATTAATAATATACATGCATGCATCAATTTGCATACAGATATGTACACACACACATATACACACACATACACACCCTTACACACACATACACACCCTTACACACACACACACATACATGATCACACCCACACCATTATCACTCTCATTCTCTCTGTGCCTTTCACACATTTCCTCTCCCTGTCAATCAGTCTGTCTGTCTCTCTCTCTCTCTCTCTCTCTCTCTCTCTCTCTCTCTCTCT
>NC_069003.1:30129144-30131096 GCF_001194135.2 Octopus bimaculoides
ATATATATGTATATATATACGATGGGCTTCTTTCAGTTTCCATCATCCAAATCCACTCACAAGGCTTTGGTCGGCTCGAGGCTATAGTAGAAGACACTTGCTCAAGGTGACACGCAGTGGGACTGAACCCGGAACCATGTGATTGAGAAGCAGTCTTCTTACCACACAAGTATTTTATTTGATTTTACACTTCAATATTTGTTTTCAGGGATTTTTTAAAATTTTATGCTTTTAAATAATTTCTGTGAGACTGACGCAAGGTCAGATACCGCGACTGATATTGAGGTTTATTTTTTTTATGATTGAAAAAATAAAATGACGTAAAGCGGGGGAAAGACGTAACTCGAAGCAACGTAATTTGAGGTATGTCTATTTAACGCCGTTGTTCCCAAAGTGGGTGGTGCTACCTCCCTGAGGGCGATGGAAAGATCCAAAGACCGGTGGAAAGTTCCAAAAAGCGTTGAAGAAATGTGGATCGATAGTGGCGTGAAAACAATCCACTAGGTATGTGGCCTGGCTGCCAAAGGTCCGAGAAAGATTGAGAACCACTAATTTAGCGTTTTACGAGGTGGAATCAAGAGGTTCTAGGGCTAGTTGTGTTTAATAAAAAGTAACTTATTTACTTAAGTTTTAACACCATCTCCTTCGAAAATGAAAAACTCTACGCTTGTATTTCGTCCAATTTCTGTGTTTAGCCCTGTGTGGCTATAATAAAAGATATCTCTCCATCTATCTATCTATCTATCTATCTATCTATCTATCTATCTATCTATCCATCTATTTATCTATCTATCTGTCTGTCTGTCTGTCTGTCTGTCTATCTATCTATCTATCTATAGCCACAGACTGAAAAAGAGAATTAAAAGTGGATAAAATAAAGGTAGAGAGAAGTGCTGCAGAAATAGATAGATAGATAGATAGATAGATAAATAGAGTCAGTCAGACAGACAGACAGGCAGGCAGGCAGACAGAAAGGCATTGAGATAGATAATTGACAAATAGACAGGTAGACAGATACAAAGGGGCAGGCAGGTAACCTCACAGATTGATACATGTATGTGTGTGTGAGTGTGTGTATGTGTGTGTTTGTGTGTGTATGTATGCATGTATATGTATGTATGTATGTATGTATGTCTTCTCAGATTCCACCAAAATCTCCAATATGTTTGCTATTTCAATATCTATAGATTTCTGCTGCATAGAATTTCCTGCAAGCGAACACTGCCACCATAATAATGATCCAGATTTGACTTGACTGATACAAAAATCTCCCCGAAAGCTGATCTCATTGCTTCGGAAGCAGAGTCAGTACTTCGATAAAGATCGATATTTTAGTGCGTATCTTTCCGTTATGTCAATAAACTAGGTTAATATGAAATTTATTTAATATTTCATTTAAAAAAAATGTAAAAATTTACAAAAAACAAACAAACAACGAATCTCTCTTTTATCTTTTCTTTCAGTCGTTGGACGGTAGCTTTGCTGGGCCAGCGTTTTGAAGGGTTGCTGTCGAACATATCTGCCTTAGTTTGTTGGGTTTTTTTGTTGTTTTTTTTCTTAAGCCTGGTACTTATTGTATCCGACACTATTACCGAACGGCTAAGTTTTTGGAGACGTAAACAAACCAACGCAAGTAATCAGGCTCGTGGTGGTGATGAGACAAATATAAACAGAAAGACATATTTACGTATGTGTGTGTGTTTGTGTGTTTGTGCGTTTGCCTATGTATATATATATATATATATATATATATATCATTCGCCATGCTGGACCGCTGAAATCTGCAAGTTCTTTTCATTCTCTTTCTGTTTATTTTCTCTTATTCATTCCTGTTGAAGAGCGTAGGCTCGAAATGTAAAAGACTTTTTCATTTTCGCTTGCTTGTTGTCCATATACCTGTCTTCGTCTTTTGTTTTTCTATAAATTTCAACTATATGTGTATATATATATAT
>NC_069003.1:30131232-30133615 GCF_001194135.2 Octopus bimaculoides
TATATTAAAAGGATGTGTTATAACACTATTCCACACATACAATAATAGCCATACCAATAATCCAACATACTTCCATCATCAGCTGCCCCGTGGTTATAGTAGAAGACACTTGCCCATGTTATCACGCAGTTGGATTGAACGCGTAACAAAATGGTTGGAAAGTAAACTTCTTACCACATGTTCACACCTGCAAGCATTTTTATTTTCCTTCTCTAAGTACAAAGCCCGAAATTTTGGAAAACGGTTCGAGTCGATTACATCGACCCCAGTGCTCCACTGGTACTTATTTCATCAAACCTTGTACTACGGATGATCACTTCGAATATTACCAACCTACTTTCTGGAACAGGAAAAATTATGTATATCGTTCGATCTAGATCATGGCAAAACAATACAACTGCTCCGACTTCTGATCTTGATTGACTTGCAGTTGCGTTATAGTCTCGTTGAAGGCCACTACATCTATGTTTAATGATTTGAGGTCGTTAAACATAAGCGGGAAAGTGAGAAGTGCCACTTACCTTGTTCATGTGTAAAGATAACTGTTTTACCCCTCCAACAAGTTATGGATGTTTTCACTATCAAAGCTTTAAATAGTCTTTTGTTAATCTTCTCTTTGAAATGTATTCCGTCGAGTTGTTTGTTTTTTTAAAGGTTGTATCAGTTTTATGTTGTTTTGAGAAATTTTATGTGTGTCTGTATGCTATTTGATAATGTGATGTAGTTGTTGTATGATGTTTCTATGTTGTTGTAATTCGTTCATTAAGTTTATTGTCTATCGCTGTTTCGTTGATTTTTTCTTTATGCTAATGTTGGAGTTCTTGCAGTTGGTATGTTTGACTTAGGGTCTTATATTGCTTTTGTACTGTTGGAGATATCTGTAATGTATACATACATACAAACAATCATACATTCATATATATATACACACATACACATAAATACACACACATATATATACACACATATACATATATATATACGCACATACACATACATAAACACACACATCCATACAAGCATACATACACGAGTATGTATATATGTACACACACATGCATAAAAATCGTACCTACATCTAAACATACATAAATATATATATTTACAAATAGATACATAATTAAATAGATATATACATGCTCTACCCAGACTACAAGTTCAGATTATTGAGGCCCCGAGATAGGTATTATTGGGGCCCTGGGATATGTAACACACTGCCTAAATACCAATCTTGAAAAAATAGGCTTTTCAAAACCAGAAAGGAGAAATCCAATCCGAAGACTACAGATCCAATCCATCACTGGAACTGTTAAAATTTGTAAAACTTTCCAGAAGTTTATCATGTAAATATATATGACCATATCTAGATATGCAACTATATGCATGAGAATACATGCATAAAACATACAAATCTGCACATACATACATACATACATACATACATACATACATACATACATACATACATACAAAAATACCTAATTGTTAATGTCGAAATTCCAATGAAGGAGCCTTAGATCTAGGTTAGAAACGGATTCTTTCTCTATTGGCAAAGAATCTTGAAATACATTGAATAATGACATACATACATACAATCATGCACACATACATACATACATACATACATACATACATACATACAAGCGTGCACACATACATATAAGTTGCCATCAAGACGTTTATATAGTTTCTTCTCTTCATAACTAAAAGTATTTCTGGTCGTAAAACTAACACAAACTGACAAAAGAAGGAGAAGAAAAATACTAATACATACAATAAAAATCTTAATCAACCAATCGTTGAGAAAAGGACAAATATTATGGTATGAACCGAATCTACATTTCAAGAGGAGGCTTAGCTTTCGTCTTATAATGTGTAATCTATAACTTTAATAATACATTCTTACAGACTTCATCATCTTTACATTTTGTCTTTTATTACCATTCTCTTAGACTCTTCATCTCATTCGTTCTCCTTTCGTAGTATCTATCTATCTATCTCAGATAGATAGATAGATAGATAGATCTATATGTCTATCAGCCTGTCAACGTTTTCGTATATATGTGTCTATGTTTGTTAATGTTTATGTATATTAATATAACCTTCCATCTTTCTATCTATCTACCTATCTATCTATCTATCTATCTATCTATCTATCTATCTATCTATCTATCTATCTATCTATCTATCTATCTATTTTTCTGTCTCTCTGTCTGTCTATCTATCTATCTATATCCATCTAGTTACCTGTATGTCTGTCACTTTCTGTTTATCTGTCTTTTATCTGTCAGTCAGCCACTCTCTTAATCGCTTGCTCTCCCCACCGTAATCAGATCAATATCTCTATCTATCTATCTATCTCTCAACCTATATGCATACATAT
>NC_069003.1:30134994-30137076 GCF_001194135.2 Octopus bimaculoides
TATATATATATATATATATATATATATATATATATATATATATTCAAGTTTTTTTTACATACATTCAAGCAAGTACTCACACACACACACACACACACACACATATATATATATAAAAGCATGTGTTTGTGTGTCTGTATTAGACTTGAAATACTTCATAAGACATCACTTGGAGTTCCACGAATCTGAGTTTTTGGTACAATGCAATGTGGGGGAGAGATCATTCGGCAAATAATCATATAAACATTTAAAGCTGATTGGACAGTGTATTAAGATCGACCGACCGTCCTTTATATTCCTCTCGATGCCTTTATAATTACCATAAGGCTATTATATACTGCTTTAGAAATCAGTGATGTTGTCTTAAGGTTTGGTGAAGCTAAGTCCCACCAAATCTCAAGAATATTTCTTGAGATTATTACAAGATACAAGATGGTACTTTTCTACAAATCGATAACGCGAGTCTCAGTTCCAGTGTCTTTCAGCAGCTGCTTGGGTAGCAGTTTGGGAATCATGCCAAGGATCAGGAGTAAGTTCACGGCCATCAATTCACCGCAGGTAAAAGTTCACCGTGAGGCAAGTACACCAAGGAAATATATCCATAGCATCCCACCATTAATGGTTAAAAACTATTTTATGGAAAAAAAAAGCTGTACATTTATGACGATGAACTTTCCCTCCGGTGAACTGACGACATTGAACTTAACGGACACGTATGTAAGTGCACCAGTTAGCACAGTAACAATTTTCACCAAGGTCTTCCACAATTTCTTCATCTCTCTGGTGAGGCCCTGATATTTCTCAACACTTCTGGTATTCCCTCTACGATTATCATATGGCATTGCAAAGTTTATGACTTTACCCTGTTTTCTTTTCCTCTTTGTCCTCTTCAATCAGATCTGATATTCTTGCTTCAATCGTATGGTCAGTCTTTATGGAGAAATTCCATAAGATCCTCATTTTCTGTCACAGTCTCTAGTTTGTGTTAATACCACTTTTCTGTTATTTTGAAGTCACACACTCGGTTGACACCCCAGTGTACACTTTTACCTAAACAATCATACCTGCGTTTATACTCTTTTTGCGCTAGCGTACTGCATTCACTCAACAGATGATTGATACCTCCATCTCCTTTTCTATAGATTCTGTGTTTGTTGTCTGACTGAGTTTTATCGATTTTTACTTTTATCACATTAGCTCCCGTCCTCAAAATTGCTGTTCTTGTGCCAAACTTTGAAATCAATTAAAGGAGAACTAAGATAGAAAAAAATCAATGTAGTGTTGGATAAAAAAGAAATTAGAAAGAGCCGCCACCAGCAAAGATCAAATTAGTACCAGCAAAATAGATTCTTCAAGAAAAACGAAAGAAAATTCTATAAACAGATGAACAATGAAAAGGAGCATCAGAGAATTTGGTATGGCCGATGCTGAAGCAGCAATAAAATTTCGGGTAGAAATCTTGAGCAAGGGAGTCCAGAATAATATAAAACAGGTCGCGGGAACTTAAAAGAAAAATGGAAGATGGAAGTGACACAAAAAAATATAACAACGAAGGATAAGAAAATAATAGGGATGATCAAAAAAATACCCAACTGGAAAGTCGCTCCGACCAAATGGTGTCCAAGCTTTCTGGCTCAAAAATTTCCCAAGAATATACAATTATATTCTACTGTATTTTTCTGACTGTATAGAGAATGGAAAGCCAAGATGGATGACAAAAGGAAGAGCTGTGCTCGTGAAATTAACGGAACAGCCTGCTCGTGAAATTAACGTGCAAGTGGCTGAGCACTCCACAGACACGTGTACCCTTAACGTAGTTCTCGGGGGATATTCAGCGTGACACAGTGTGTGACAAGGCTGACCCTTTGAATTACAGGAACAACAGGAAGTAAGAGTGAGAGAAAGTTGTGGTGGAAGAGTACATCAGGGTTCGCCACCATCCCCTGCCGGAGCCTCGTGGAGCTTTTAGGTGTTTTCGCTCAATAAACACTCACAACGCCCGGTCTGGGAATCGAAACCGCGATCCTGTGACCGCGAGTCCGCTGCCCTAACACTGGGCCATTGCGCCTCCACACACACACA
>NC_069003.1:30137654-30141506 GCF_001194135.2 Octopus bimaculoides
TATATATATATATATATATATGCGAGTATAGTTAGATAGTAATATAATGTATATAGCGTATATGCAGTAATAATATATATGTGATATAACTACATAAAATATACGGTAAATATGTAGAAGAAAGTCATATACGGCTTGTTTAGTAAACATCTATTTAGTTTGTCAGTGAGAATATAATCTGTAGACATCACTCAACAGAAACCACAGTAGCCTGAGGTAAATATCGATCCGACTAGTTTCGTCCTTTATAAAAGACTCATCAGTAATTTGTCATCACTCACTTTATCACTCAAGCTTTGTAAACGAAATGAAATTATGTTCGGGCCGTGCATGTTTTTATATTACCAGTTGAAGAAACAACTTCGATTAAATGAGATTAAGCAACGAAAACATTCCTCTGTGGGGTTGCTTAAAATCTGAGAACAGCAGACGATACGAGTCGACTCCAATCAAAACAATCAACTGAAATTAAGGAAAAGTTGCTTGCATTGGAGTTGTCTCCCTTATTTGTCTTTTACATGCTGGAGCACCATCTTTTAGTGGTGGAGCTGCTCCTGCCGCGATCAGGATTCATCTAGTATCTCAGATAAAAATGTCTCCAGGTGGTCTTTGTAGATAATACAGTTCTATATTTAAGAGATGAGGAATTATGTACATTATTTACATTATTTACATTTGACGGATATTTGTCCTCATCTTGTTTGTTAACACAACGTTTCGGTTGATATACCCTCAAGCCTTCATCAGGTGTCTTGGGGAAATTTCGAACCTGGGTTCTCAATCCTAAGGTATTTTTCGATGTTATCATCATCATCATCATCATCATCATTAATATTATTATTATTATTATTATTATTATTATTATTATTATTATTATTATTATTCAGGTCACTGCCTGGAATTGAACTCGGAATCTTTGGGATATATCAAACGAAACGTTGTGTTAACAACAAACAGGATGAGGACAATTATCCGTCAAAGGTAAATAATGTAAATAATGTTCTTTGTAGAGCTCCACATTTACACATCTAGCAAATCTCTGAGGCTATTTGGCAAAATATTGAATAGTTGTTGCCCTTTGACATCCAAACTGTTACAGGTTACACTGCTGGGTACTTCTCAATGGAAATGCCGGGATCTGAAGCGTAACTGAGAAAATAAGGTTGTGCAGCCAAACTATGAGTTGCTGGATGTTAACCTGTCACTTTGTAGACCGGGTTTCTTAATCTTCCAAAGGCTTTCTTAGTCATCACACGTCTTCTGATACATTGGGATTGGTACTTCCTCTGAGTATCTCAATTTGCATGATCGAATTCAGAATCGACTTGTTAACATGTTGGGTTTTCCTTCTAGCCTGCAATCTTTGGCTCTTCGTTGAAATGTATCTTCGTTTTGTCTTTTCTATAAGTATTTCTCTGGTCATAGCTCTGATGAATGTCTGGTCTAATACCGTGCCAAAACCTTTAAACGTGTCACCTTTAAACGCTTCTCCTTCCAAATGCTCGTTTCCCTGTAAAGCGTCCAGTTAGTTATAGTCGCTTTTATTCTAAAAGCTTCCTACCTTAAATTGCTGCTCTCTGGAACTCATTACAATCATTTTGTTATCCTATAGTCTATAAATCAACATTAAAAAAAAAAATTGTACCCGCCACCCATTTTTCCTTTTTTGTAATCCCTTACGCTACAGTGGCCTGAAGTCTTGTAGGGGCGGGGACAAAATCGTACAAAAGAATAATGATAAATTGCAGAGTAACACAAACACTGTGTCTTTGTCTACTTTAAAAGCATTCAGTGAGCTCGAGGTGACATGATCTCTCTTTCCCATCATCTATTTTCATACCTTATTATTTATGTCTCGTCAAAGCACAAAAAAGCGTTCCGCTGAAATATTTTCCGTCAGCCATATTGTTCATAAACAAAATTATGTGAAGCATAACGAGGTTTACATAACTATTCAAGACAGACGGCCGAGCATTGATAATAACATTGCCGAAATATTGTTTCTTAAATATAAATATAACCTTACATATGATTTTACAATAATGTTTTTCAAAACCCGGCCAATAAACTAATAACAAGAGCTATTTTATTTTCTGTTACAGCAATAAAGACAGGCCAGGTTACAGTTTCTATTCCTAGAATGTCGTGGTATATCTTTTAACTTTTACTTGTTTCGATCATTGGACAGCGGCCATGCTAGGGCACCGCTTTGAGGAGTTTAAATCGAACAAGTCCACCCGAGTATACATGCCTTAAGACTGGTAGTTATTTTATCGTTATACTTTGCTGAACTGCTAGGTTCCGGAGACGTAAATACACGCACATTGGTTGTCAAGCCATGGTAGGGCACAAACGAACCTCTAAGTTGCGGGGACCTAAACACACCAGCATCGGCTGTCAACCGATGGTGGGGGGGGGCACAAACACAGACACATAGACACAAATACATACATACATACATGCATGCATACATATGTATGTGTGTGTGTGCGTGTGTGTGTGTGTCTCTCTGTCTGTGTACGACGAGCTTCTTTCAGTTTCTGTCTGCCAAAAACCACTCACAAGTCTTTGGTCGGCCCGAAGCTATAGAAGAAGACACTTGCCCAAGGTGTCACGCAGTGGGACAAGAACTCGGAACCATGAGGTTGAGAAGCAAGCTTCTTACCACACAGCCATGCATGTATGTATTTATATATGTACGTACGTACGTACCGTACGAACGTACGTATGTATGTATGTATGTATGTATGTATGTATGTACGTGTGTAAGTATGTGTGTGTATATGTACGAATGCATGTATGTATGAACGTTTATCAATTTAAACAAGTATATATGAGCGTTCGCATCGAGAAGGTTTCTGTGCTTTACCCATTCATTGGCTGTGATGGGTGAGTGTATATATGTATGCGGGAGTAGTTTGATACCGATTCTTTGTTGCTGTTTATTTGTTTTTTGTTGGGGGGGTTTTTTGTGCATTTTCATGTTTATCTTATTATTCATCTTTTACTGCAAGGGCGTGTTAGTTTATTCGTAATTGTCAGTAACTCGGAGTATTCCCAGTTGACCAACCAAAAGGATTTACTCGCTACGTAAAATAAAAACAAAAAACACCGCCATATTGATTCTGTGAGCAAGTATGCTAAACAACAACAAAGTAACAACAACAAAGTAACAATAATAATAATAATAATAATAATTATTATTATTATTATTATTATTATTATTATTATTATTATTATTATTAAACAAAGGTGGCGGCGAGCTGGTAGAATCGTTAGCGCGCCAAAGAGGCCGATAGAATAAGTACTAGGCTTACAAAGAATAAGTCCTGGGGGTCGATCTGCTCGACTAAAGGCGGTGCTCCAGCATGGCCACAGTCAAATGACTGAAACATGTAAAAGAATATAAAAAAGAGCAAATGAGTATTATTACCATCATCATCATCGTCATCATCATCATTATTATTACTGTTCAATAAATAAATACATAAGTAAATAAATAATCGGTTAAGTCTTGTTTATTTGCGGTTTGAAGTCTTTAAAAATGGAATTCTTCAAATTCTCATGTTACGACGTTTTGTAGATTTATCTGATGGCTTATATACATTTTTCTTATTTTTCTTTTCTTTTGTTTTCACTTGTTCCCAGTCATTTCACTGCGGCCATACTGTAGCACCGCCTTTAGTTGAACAAATCGACCCCAGGATGTATTCTTTGTAAGCCCAGTACTTATTCTATCGGTCTCTTTTGCCGAACTACTAGGTAACCGAAACATAAACATACCAACATCGGTTGTCAAGCGATAGTGGAGGGACAAACACAGACGCACAAATATATACATACGTACATATA
>NC_069003.1:30141630-30142711 GCF_001194135.2 Octopus bimaculoides
TGCATTGAAACTGAACCGGGTACCATGTGGTTGGGAAGTAAGCTTCTTTCCACACAACCACGCCTGCGCTTACATACTTTTTTTCTTCTTTTTTTTTCTTTTTATTATTTTTTATTTCATACGTTTTTTCCCTCCAAGTCTTACGACCCGAAATATCCTGTCCAACTGTGGTGTCGGATTGTGGCTTTATGGACAGAGATTTTGGGCGGTAAAAGAAAGATAAACTTCTGAACTGAACTGGTGATTATATCTAATTCCATGCGATTAACGTATTTGCTCGTCACACACACACACACATACTTCGACAATGAGAGACAAATGATGTCGGAGAAAATGGAAGAAAGCTTTTGGCCAATGAACAAAGATGGATACTCATCGCTCAGATTTCATTTCTGTAGTAATGTGTTGGAGCGATTTCGTTATTGTTGTTGGCTAATCGGTTGGCTGGTTGGTTGGTTGGTTCGTTCGTTCGTTCGTTCGTTCGTTCGTTCGTTCGTTCGTTAGTTAGTTCATTCGCTCTCTCGTTCGTTCGTTGCTTGCTTTTTTGCAAGAAAAAAACTAAGTCGAAGACTACAGATCCAATCCATCACTGGAACTGTAAGAATCTGTAGAACTTTCCAGATGTTTTTTCATTTAAATATATATGATCATGTTTAAATATGCAACTATACACATGAGAATACATACAAAGCAAAACATCTGCACACATACATACATACATACATACATACATACAAACATACATACGTACATACATACATATGAATAATAACAATAAATGGAGCAAAACGCATATAAATAAAAGTTCCTTTAATCCCTACATATGTTTCAAAATATATGTATACTCTACTCCAAAGAAGTAAGAGCTGCTGGAATACCACATATATTCATCGTCAGGGAACCAAACTAATACATACATACATACATACATACATACATATATACAAAAATACCCTGTTGTTGATGTTGAAATTCCAATGAATTTCTTTCGTTAAATGAAGGAGCCTTGAATCTCGGTTAGAAACCGGTTCTTTCTCTGTTGGCAAGAAATCTTGAAATAAAACTGAACAATGACATACAT
>NC_069003.1:30143088-30144229 GCF_001194135.2 Octopus bimaculoides
ACACACACACACACACACACACACACACACGGTAGCTAACATTTAACAACATTAAAAAATTTTTTTTTAGTTTTTCCCGCTCCGTAGAATATCTCAGTGTCGTACGATCTCTCTCTCTTTTTTATCAAATGTCAGCTTTCACTCACTCTGTCTGGTTCTGTCACCCTCTCCACCACCTCTCTCTCTCTCTCTCTCTCTCTCTCTCTCTCTCTCTCTTTCCATCTGTGTGTGCGTGTGTGTAAGTGAATGAATATATCTGTGTGTGAGTTTGTGTAAAAAGGACTGATTTGTCGCTGAAACTGCTAGCAGTAGCTACAGAAACTCAAATCACGTTCAAACACTTTTTAAAACGGAGGAATGCATCACAGAATGTAGGCTTTGTATTAAAAAAAGAAGGGTGGCCATTGCTGGAGAGCTTTCATTAAGGTACAAAGAACCAATCAAAGGTCTCTCACGTCTTAAAAAATGATCACAAAATACACAATCAAATATCAGTGTTAAATACGCTATCTCCAAAATAGAGTGTGTGCAGCAACGAACGGACTAATGAATGGATGTATGTAGATATTATATACATACACTCAGACATTGACTGACCGACCAATACTTAATGTAGGGTGTATTATAATGTAATCTATGTGCGTATACAGGGTGTCCACAAAGTCTGGGTACATGGAGTAAATAAAATCATAACATAAACAATTAAATTTGTTATTTTATTTCAGTCATACTGGAGCACTGCCTTAAGGGGTTTTAGTCGAACAAATCGACCCCAGGACTTATTTCTTAAGCTTGACACTTATTCTATCATTCTCTTTTGCCGAACTGCTACGTTAAGGGGACATAGACGCACCAATACCGGTTGTCAGACAGTGATGGTGGGAGAGGACAAACACAGACACAAAGGCACATACACACAGATGTATACATACATATATATATATATTCGACGGGCTTCTTTCAGTTTCCATCTACCAAATCCACCGACAAGACTTTAGTCGGCCCGAGGCTATACTAGAAGACAGTTACCCAAGATGCCACACAGTGGGACTGAACCTGGGAACATGTTATTGGGAAGCAAGCCTTTTACCACACAGCCAAACAGTCAGAATATTTTTTTGAAATTTTTTTTTTTTTTTTT
>NC_069003.1:30147496-30148719 GCF_001194135.2 Octopus bimaculoides
CGATTTGCTCGACTAAAGGCGGTGCTCCAGCATGGCCGCAGTCAAATGACTGAAACAAGTGAAAGAGCAAAAGAGTACAGGACAAAACAAGACTAACAAAATTTTAAAACATCAACAATGTGTGATCCTCAATAAGGAGGAGACGTTCGAGAACTGCTCATGGAAAACCCCCATAAAAAAATCCATGGGTTCCCTGACTTTTGGGGCAGGTGCTTTTTTGACTTTCCATCTTTCCAACTACGGGCGTATGCTCAGGGCAGGCCCGTTCACTCGCATCATTCTCGATACTTTCATCCACCTTTCAGCAAACAGGCTGGAAGACAACGCTTCTCTCTCTCTCTACCCTTACTGTCCTTTTCAAATGAAACTTCATTTTCACAAGGTGAAAAGACAAATAGACAAATAAAACCAGTAAAAAATGTTTCACCTTGTTCTGTATTGAACGCTTGATGCGGTTTTCGAGTCAGCTTTTGACTGTTATTTCTAGCATAATAGTATCTCTCAGATACCCTTATTTATAATTTTAATGATAGTTATAACCTATAAGGTTTTTTTTCTTCCCATGCTGACACTTGATTTGATGGCTATTTAAAATAACGATCTTATCCTTATATATATAGTCTACCACTTAGAAGACACATGCCCCTAAGGTGTCACGCAACGGGACTGAACCCGGAACCATTCAGTTGGGAAGCAAGGTTCTTACCAAACGGCCACGGCACTCCTCAATATTTCATTTTCTTCTATTCCTCCTCCAAAATTATTTTCCAACAACAACAACATGGGAGAAAGAGAAACCAGTTTCGTTTCTTATCAGATCTGGACAAATGCCAATACTCCGATAGACCGTGACTAAATCTTCCAGCTATATTGCTAATTCCATCGAATATATTTGTTGTATTTGGAAACATATTTTATTTTTGTAGTTAATTTTTTTTTTTAAGAGCGTGTATCCTGGGTATATATAATCTGAGTAAATATATCTATATGCGGTTTAAATGTGTATGCGTGTTGTGTATATATGAGTGTATACTTGTGTATATATTTTTATATTTGATTCATGTGTGTGTGTTTATGTGGGTGTGGGTGTGGTTGTGTGATGTGTGCATGTTTTTATGTATATGTATACTTGTATATTTTTATTTTGGCGTATCTGTATATGCATATATAAATATATACATGTATATATATATATATATATATATATATATATATATATATAT
>NC_069003.1:30149006-30149552 GCF_001194135.2 Octopus bimaculoides
CATACATACATACATACATACCATATATATACACATACATATTCACACACATACACATACGCATATATATATATACATATATATATTCACGTGTATGCATGCATACATACATACATACATACATACATACATACATATACGGACGTATATGTATTATTCTTTAACAAGAATGGCATCGACAGTGACTTCGAAGTTTCGGCCAGCTAAGCACATAAATATGAAACAAGGTGGTGAAAACGAGTACTCAAATACCAGAGGTAGAGTAATATGCTTTATTCAAAAGCAGCAGAAATATAACAAATAAATTGTTATTAAGAGTTTCACGTTGCCGTTCGTCGGACAGTTTTATTAGAACCTAACGTTTATACATGCATGCATGTGTATATATATTCATATCTTTACATATATGTATACATACATATATATATACATATATACATACATACAAAAACACACACATACACACACACACATATATGTATATATATAGATATGCATGTATATATATATATATATATATATATATATATATATATATATATATAT
>NC_069003.1:30150433-30151999 GCF_001194135.2 Octopus bimaculoides
ATATATATATATATATATATATATATATATATATATATATATATACATATATATATATGTATATATATATACATATATATATATACATACATATATATGTATGTATATATATATTTATATATACACGCATACATGTGTATGTATCCATATATACATATATGTATGTGTATATATATATATATATATTTTTTTTTATTTATGTGTTTCAGCCAAGTGGCTGCGGTCATGCTGGTGTACCACCGTGATTTTCACTTTCCTTGCATGGCTCTTCTCCCCCACCTGACATGGTCCAATCAAGAGTTTTGATTGGCACATCTGGTGTATAAGAGAATTTGACATAGCTGCCCTAAACTGCGTCTCATTACGAGCCATTGGTTCGTCTGGTACCGTGGAGAGGAAAGCGTCAAGCTTTGTCTTGAAGACCTCCGCATTCATGTCTTGCATCTCTCTCAAATGTATATATATATATAATACATATATTCATATATATGTGTGAGTGTGTGCGTGAGCGTTTACTAATTGGTAGTGAAGGTGCGTGGCTTAGTGGTTAGGGCATTCGGCGACGCGTTGTGTCCTTGAGCAAGACACTTTATTTCACATTGCTCCAGTCCACTCAGCTAGCAAAAATTAGTTGTACCTGTATTTCAAAGGCCCAGCCTTGAAACGCTATGTGTCACGCTGAGTCTCCCTGAAAACTACATTAGGGGTACACGTGTCTGTGGAGTGCTCAGCCACTTGCACGTTAATTTCACGGGCAGGCTGTTCCGTTGATCGTATCAGCTGGGACCCTTGTCGTAACCGACACAGTGCGCTTAGTTGGTATCAAAAAGTTCCCGGAGTAGTTCTGTTGCGCACCAACAGATGGCAGCACATGGTTGTGGGTGCAGTGTGAGCTAGCAGTGACCTTTATGAGGCAGTGTGCTGAGTGATATCCCTGTGTGTACTTCGCAAGTTGTGAAATTTGTGCTTTTATGATCACGTGTATACTGTATTCTGCAATTTTGTCATGGACATAAAGTTGCAACAGAACCAACGCGACGCGGCAATGGGTCGTACGCTGTGTTTCGAATGGCACGGGCGCTTCAAAGGCGGAAGAACGTCCCTGGAAGACGATGAGTGATCTAGAACATCTGCCACCAGCGTCACCCCCAGAAATGCGGAGAAAATTCATCAACTTGTACATGATTGTCGTCGGAGGACAAATAACGACATTGCTGATTTTGTTGGCCTGTCGTATGGATCTGTGTAGGCAATCCTAACATCTGAATTGGACACGCGGCGTGTCTCTGTCGAGTGTGTCTCCTGCCTCTGGCTACTGAGCAGAAAGAACATGGCGTCGAAGTCTATCAATATCTCCATAACTCTTCATCCTGATGATCATCACCGGTGATGAAAGTTGGGTCTACATGTTCAACCTTGAGACGAAGCAGCAGTCGTCACAGTTTGAAGGGCCCTTCATCTCCACGACTGAAGAAGGCACGACAGAGCCGCAGCTCAATCAAGATTTTTTTTTTCTTTTTTGAGATCCGTGGTATTGTGCATCGAGAATTCGCCCTCCCCCCCCCC
>NC_069003.1:30152115-30153357 GCF_001194135.2 Octopus bimaculoides
TTTGAAGCGTTTTAAAGAAGACATTCGGCAAAAGCGAGTGGATCTCTGGAGGGCCAAGAACTGGATTCTTCAAGATGACAACGTACCCTGTCACCGGGCTCTCTTCACTCGTAAGTATCTCACCAAAAAGCAACATGGCATCACTTCTGCACCCACCCTATTCGCCAGATTTAGCATCTGCAGACTTCCATCTCTTCCCCAAGATGAAAATGTAGCTCAAAGGTCGCCGTTTTAACACCATTGTCGAGATCCAGAGCGAATCGCAAAAGGTCCTTGACTCGCTTAGGGAAAACGACTTCCAGGCCAGATTCCAAAGGTGACAAGGAGGGGATGAGGGGAGGGGGAAGGGGAGAAGAAGAAGAAGAAGAAGGCTTCTTAACAATACTCACATCAGGCCAAGAAATGTTAGCTGAAGCCAGTATAAGAATGGGAATATTCCAAGATGATCCACTCGCACCACAGCTATTCATTGTTGGTCTTATGCCTCTTGCGTTAACTCTGAGAGAGGATAAATCATGCTGCGAAATAAACCACCCCTAGTTTATGGATAACCGGAATTTATTTGCCAAATGTTAGAAAGCTTTAGATTTATTGGTCTAAACTGTTAGCGTTGTGAGTGATGACACAGGGGATGGAATTTAGAATAAATATGTTTGCGACGCTCGTAATTAGGAGAGGGGGAAAATATCCAAGTCAGAAGGGATTAAACTCCCATATGAGACATCAATCAGAGCTTTGAATGAGGGTGACAGTTACAAGTACAAGTACTTACGTGTATTAGAGGCAGATAGAATTCTGTTATTGGAGAAACCTGAACACCCGCCACGTGATTGAAGGTGGACTAACCAATAATAATAAATAACAACTGAGTGAACCGTCAAGGGGATAGTTAACGGTATTAGTTCGATCATGTTTGTTCACCGTGTAAGTTCAACGTGTGTTGGTATAACGGTCGGTAGTTGAACAGTGAATACTGAATATCGTACCGACGTTCGAGTAGTACGGAATGTGTTCTGTATTAACATAGGCACAGGAGTGGCTGTGTGGTAAGTAGCTTGCTTACCAACCACATGGTTCCGGGTTCAGTCCTACTGCGTGGCACCTTGGGCAAGTGTCTTCTACTATAGCCTCGGGCCGACCAAAGCCTTGTGAGTGGATTTGGTACATGGAAACTGAAAGAAGCCCGTCGTATATATGTATATATATGTATGTATTTGTGTGTGTGTGTGTGTGTGTATGTTT
>NC_069003.1:30153896-30154346 GCF_001194135.2 Octopus bimaculoides
ACGCACACACATCCACATATATACAACGGGCTTCTTTCAGTTTCCGTCTACCAAATCCATTCACAAGGCTTTGGTCGTCCCAAGGTTATAATAGAAAACACTTGCCCAAGGTGCCATGCAGTGGGACTGAACCTGAAATCATATGGTTGGTAAGCAAGCTACTTACCACACAGCCACTCACTTTCCATCTATTAAATCTACTAACAGGGATTTAGTCGTCCTGGGGATATAGTAGAACACACTTGATCAAGGTGACACGCGGTAGGATTGAATCTGGAACCATGTGTGAGGGTACCTCTGTGTCAGTGTGTATATGTATGTGTGTGTGTGTGTGTGTGTGTGTGTGTGTGTGTGTATACATACATACACATTGCATCTGAGTGCTTGTGTATGTGAATGTGTACGTATGCTAGTAAAAGTGTACGTGTGTATATGTGTGTGTGCGTGAGT
>NC_069003.1:30155498-30157604 GCF_001194135.2 Octopus bimaculoides
ATATATATATATATATATATATATATATACATATATATATACATATATGCATGTGTATGTATTTTCATACAAGCACGTTTATGCACACATAGTCATATATGTGCGCCTACCATTATATGCATGTGTATATATATATCTTATCTAGAATTGTATGTATATATCCATATATATGTGTGTGTGAGAGAGAGAGAGAGACAGACAGACAGACAGAGAGGAGGGAGAGTATGTGCATATGTATGCATCAATGTATGTATGCATGTTTGCATGTACGCACGTCTTTATATGCATGTACTGAGGCATGTACGAATATACATATAAGGACATACACGCATGTCTGCGTATATATATATATGTGTATGAGTATGTGTGCATGTTAGTGTTTGTGTGTGTGTGTTAGCGTTTGTGTGCACGTGTGTGTGTCTATGTGCGTGTAGTTATATATATGTGTTGTTATGCACATATATACATATATATGCATGTATATTTGCATGTATGTATTTATGCATATGTATATATATATACATATATATATTTGTGTGTGCGTGTTTGCGTGTGTGTGTACGTATGCATGTAAGCAGGTAGGTTAGTGGTCGTGTGGGAGATTTTTATTAACTTCACAGTTTTTTAACCTAATTCGACAAGACACTTGCCACGGCTGATTATATACTAAAACTGTTTTTATACGCTGTCATTATATACACTCACTAACATATGCACATATATAGAAGCACACACACACACATGCACACTCACATACATGCACACTCACACACACACATACACACACACACACACACACACACACAATCATTTACGTATGTATATGCAATTACTGACACACACACAAAAACACATTTAAACAGATATATACACACACCATAACGAGTATTCAGAAACACATACATATATGTACATTTATATACATATTTATACACACACAATTACACTAGCATGTTCGTATATTCAAATAATGCATACACACATACACACGCATGCGTGCATGCATAAATATATGCATATGCACATATATGTAGTATTGGACAGTTAAAGTATATATTCATAAAATTTGGCTGAAGTTGATGGGTGAGTGTTTGGCCCAATCGGATGTGCAAGGAGCCGTGTAAGCGTTAATTTGTGGATTCGATTCTGGCCTGCGTTAACTCATCATTTTTCAGTCAATTATTTAGATATAAAGGCAGCGAGCTGGCAGAACCGTTAGCACGCCAGGCGAAACGCTTGGTAGTATATCGTCTGCCTTCGCATTGTTTATATAGACGCGTTCGCGTAAGAAACGTCATAATTTGTTGTGCTGGCTCTAAATTCCATAGAAAATCTACAGAGATAACCTTAAAAGTGAAGATGTATATGTACACGATGGGCCTCTTTCAGTTTCCATCTACTTGATCCAATCACAAGGCTTTAGTCGGCCTCCGAGCTATAGCAAAATACATTTGCCCAAGATTCTATACGGCAGTGGGACTGAACTCAGCACAATTTGGCTGGGAACCAAACTTCTTATCCCAGAGCCATGCCTGACCCGATTATAAATTTTAAAATTTCAAGATTTCTCGACACACATTGCTTCTAATATGACATGGGGGTGTTATGGAAATTGGATACATGTGGCAAACCAGCTGGAACGGAGAAAAGGGGCCCCCAGAAGGGGTCCTGAGCAACATATAGATATAGTGGAAGTGGAAATCCCAGACGGAATATTGGTTTTCCGCCCAACGTTGGTTTCCATCAACTTCCTGGTTGGTGCAACGTTAGTCTCAGAGAGGAACTAATACCTGAAAAGAAAACAACACACACACACACATATCCACGCATACAAGCACACACATGCACACGTGTATGATGGTATGATGTATGTATATACTTATAGAAATGTATATATATGTATATAGATAAATATACGCAAAAACATTCATACATATTCATACATACATACAGACAGACAGACAAACAGGCAGACAGACAGACAGACAGACAGATAGATAGATAGATAGATAGATAGATAGACAGACAGACAGACGTAGATAAATAGATGTCATCAGGAAGCAAGCTTCTTACCACACAGCCACGCCTGCGCCTACACATATATAT
>NC_069003.1:30158352-30159530 GCF_001194135.2 Octopus bimaculoides
ACTGGCAAAAGAACTTCAAGTTAGCGAGAAAACTGCCTGCAACCATTTGCATGCGATAGGAAAATCAAAAGAGCTCAACAAATGGATACCAAGCGATTTGAATGAAAATCAGACAATGCGCAGATATGAAATTTGCTCATTGCTTCTTCTCCGTAACCAGACCGATCCATTTCCGACCGTATTGTAACTTGTGATGAAAAGTGGATTCTGTACAATAATAAAAAAACGTTCTTCGCGGTAGTTGCACCAAAATGAAGCATCGAAAACCTTCCCTAAACCTGAGCTCTTCAACAAGAAAATTATGGTGACCATTTGGTGGTGTACTGCCGGACTCATCCACTATAACTTC
Organism: Octopus bimaculoides; assembly: GCF_001194135.2. NCBI lineage: Eukaryota > Metazoa > Mollusca > Cephalopoda > Octopoda > Octopodidae > Octopus > Octopus bimaculoides. Next base: position 30,158,702 of record NC_069003.1, read on the forward strand.
TTAAAACCTGTAAAAGAACTCACAAGTTAGGTCCTCCAACCAGGCCTTTTGCGATATCCTTAAAGCGAGTAACTTTTCAGCACCCTTCATATGTATGTGTGTACGTATACATACATGCGTACAGATAGACAAACAGATAGATAAATAGATAGATAGATAGATAGATAGATAGATAGATAGATAGATAGATAGATAGATAGATAGATAGATAGATAGAAAGTTATGTAAATAGTAACATACTTTCTTACCATACGTACGTAGGCATGTACAATCACCTACATGCATACGTACCTGCGTACATACATATATTCATACATACATGCATAACATACATGCATGCATACACACATACATACATACAAGTATACGTATGTGCGTGCATGCATCGATACATACATACACACACATACATACATATACAAAAAACACGATCTGTTCAGCTGTTAAAAGGCCAATATTCTACCAGCCTACCTTGTATCTTGATTATTTCAATAAAGGCCCACCCCTCTATCTTTTTTTTTTTTACTAGTTCTTTGCCCACATGGTTAACTTTTGCCCATAAACTTAACACGAATCATATGGCCTTCTGTTTAGTTACAAACCAACACGACTTCCATTAATCGGAATAACATTCGGCCCATCTGGTTCACTTTTCTCAACGCCGACCCTTCCTGCACTATACCGTACGTTTAGGATCTTTCATTTGGTTTTTCGGGCACCCCTTTCACACAACAAGACATCTCTCTGTCTATCTCTATCTCTCTCTCACTCTCTCTCTCTCTCTCTCTCTCTCTCTCTCTATATATATATATATATATATATATATATA
>NC_069003.1:30161003-30161709 GCF_001194135.2 Octopus bimaculoides
TATATATATATATATATTAACGTACGTGCATGCGTATCTATAGACATACGTGCGTGTGTGAGAGAGAGTGAGTGAGAGAGAGAGAAGAAGAAAGAGAGAGAAAGAGAGAAGGAGAGAGAGAGGAGAAAGAGAGAAGGAGAGAGGGTGTATATGTGTGTGTGTGTGTGTGTGTGTGCATACACTCATACGCGTACACAAACAACGAATACGTATGTAAGTATTTACGCATGCTACGAGTGTTTGTCCATCTGTGTGCCTGCGTTGCGTGCGTGCGTGTATGTGTGTGTATGCGTGTATGTTTGTATACGTGTGTGTGTATGTGTGATGAAGGATTGCGATAGCTTTCTTCACTTCTTTAACAAACACCACATGACTACCATCTCGCTCGATATGCCACCCAAAGCAGTTTCAATACCTCCATTTTCATTTCACAAATCCTGCTGGTATGGGCCCGCCATTACATTCTTCTGAAGCATTGTCTTCCCCTATCGTTTATCTTTGGCGTGTTTCAGTCATTGCTCTGCATGGCCATGCTGAGGAGAAGTTTCTATGTGGCCTGCTTGTTTGTTGTACCTTGTTTATCATTTTGTCCATGTTCTTTTGCCACGTCATGTACCCAGTTATGTATCTATATGTACATGTGGATGAAGGTATGTACATACATGTACATATATATGCATATACTCATATATTGTTTGTATATATA
>NC_069003.1:30162246-30163590 GCF_001194135.2 Octopus bimaculoides
ATATATACCATATCTGCATAGACTAAAGTATGTAGGTTGGGAATACCATAAGTAGTTGTCTATTTTTTCCCTATCTAAGTTCATTAGTTCACCCGAGATTCAATTTATTATATTGAAGCTATAGTTTATGGCTGGCATATCTAGTTTATTTATGCCTATTATCTTATTGCCGGCATTCTATTGGATACGATATTTTAAAAAAATAATCCTCCTCTTTTATGGTTTACTTATCTTAAATTTTATACTTCGTTTCTGTAAGTCTTCCCCCCCCCCACACACACACACCCTATTTTTTTTTTCTTATCGGCTTCATATATTCCTGTATACTGGGGTTTACATGTCTTTATCCTAAATCTCTGATTTCAGTTTCTAAATCTAGCTTAATGCTTTGAGTTACAATTAATTTTCTTCGTCTTAAAAGTAGTTTTGGCAGATATGTCTAATCCAAGTTTCATTTTGATATCACTGTTCAATCCACGTACAGTTTTTAGTTAGTTCTCCAGCTGGGTATATATATATATATGTATGTATATATGGGAGGGGAGAAGCAGACGGACGGAGTATCTAAATCCCTTTATATATACAAGAGATGATTTATAGCTTCGTGTGTTTTTTATTCTCGCAATGTTGTATGATCATTGGTGGCTTGATGCAACAGATTGGAATCAGAGCGTGACTGAAGAGTGGGATGGATTTAAGGGTATTCAAGAACACTTACTCTTCACATGAGATGCGAGGCGCTGGATACGGAAAGAGTTTTAGCTATCAATAATAACTACTACTACTACTACTACTACTACTACTACTACTACTGCAGCAAAATAATGATTATTATTATTATTATTATTATTATTATTATTATTATTATTATTATGGCTGTATGGTAATAAGCTTGCTTACTAACCATATGGTTCTGGGTTCAGTCCCACTGTCTGGCATCTTGAGCAAGTGTCTTCTACTATAGCCTCGGGCCGACCAAAGCCTTGTTATTTTGTAACTAAAATAACAAAAACCACAATATACAGATGCATATGACATACCATGCCATATTAACAATTGAGGTTGCAAATATAAAGTACATTTAGCAATTGGAGAATATACAGAAACTTACAGCTGTTTCGGCCTAGCGTTGGCATGCCCCATTCTATCCCTATAGCTCCTAAGAAACACGGATTTTAAAATCCGTGTTGCTTATTTTGATTTTTTGATCACCTCGTTTTTGGAATGGTTTTTGTATAATACCATACCATACTATATCCTGGTGCCTAAACATAAGTACCATATTCAATTTTGAATCTGAATCTAAACCTATATATATATATATATATATATATATATATATAT
>NC_069003.1:30165316-30172293 GCF_001194135.2 Octopus bimaculoides
ATATATATATATATATATATATATATATATATATATATATATACATATATATATATATGTACATATACATATATATATGTACATATATATACATATATATACATGTACACGTACATACGATTGTATATACACACATATATATCTATATGCATATATGTATGTAATCACAAAAACTCATATACACATATATATATATATACGCAAACAATATATGTAAACATATGTTTGCGTATATATATATATATATATATATATATATATATATATATGCACTAGCACACGCGCACACATATGCATGTTATGCGCATGTGTGTATTCGCTTCTCACACAAGGAATATCAGACCTACCACAGGCCCTTGTGGCCAATAGGGATAAACAACATCATCATTATCATCATCATCATCATCATCATCATCATTATTATTAGTAGTAGTAGTAGTAGTATCATTATTATTATTCAATGCAGATTCCTACCAGAAGCGTCTTATTTTAAATATTTATCATTGCAGAAAGAGGCCAAGTTTTGTGGTTTATATAATATCTCCTTGAAGTCTGGGAAACGACAAATTGGTCACTGACAGCCATGCATTGAAAACAACAACAACAACAGCAGCAACAACAACAACATTGACAATAATAGTAACAACAACAACAGAACGACTGACGACACCAGCAACAGCAACAACAACAATAACAACCACACAGACTCTAACAGCAAAAACCTTTTTTAGTAGAGGCACGTGGCCTGATTTATATCGATCCTTGTGTTCAACTGACCCCGAAAAGATGGAAGGCAAAGTTGGCCTCGGCGGAATTTGAACTCAGACTGTCAAGGTAATAACTATAATCCTTTCTGCTATCTGTATAATGACTGGAATTAGTGGCGAGGGAGCTAGTCGATTCGACCCTAGGGCTCAACCGGTACTTATTTCATCGACCCCGAAAGGATGAATGGCAAAGTCAACCTCGGCGGAATTTGAACTCAGAACATTGAGACAGGCGACATACCACTAAGCATGTCGCCCGGCGTGCTAACAATTCTGCCAGCTCGCCGCCTTGCTCGGTGCCTTAATAATAATAAGAAACCTTTCTATTATAGGCACAGGGCCTGAAATTTTCTAAGGCAGGGGTCTAGTCGATTACATCGACCCTAGTATTAATTTCATCGACCCCAAAGGGTAGAAGGCAAAGTCGACCTCGGTAGAATTTAAACTTAGATCATAGAGAGGGACGAAATACCGCTATGCATTTTCTCCGACGCCTTAACGATTCTCCCAGCTCACTGCCTTTAAGAATTAATGGTTTCAAATTTTGGGACAAGGCCAGCAACTTTAAAGGGATTACATTGGCCCCAGTACTTGAGCTATACTTTTTTTATCCACACAGAAAAAAATATGCAACGGAGAAGTCGACCCCAGTGGAATTTGAACTTAAACATAAAGACTTACGAATGCAGATAGATAGATAAATAGATAGATAGACAGACAGACAGACAGACAGATAGACAGATAGATAGATAGATAGATAGATAGATAGATGGATAAATGTTTAGATTTATATACACATGTATGCATATATGCATGCATGTGCGTATATACGTGTATATATATAGATATCTGGCATTAATTTACAGTGGTGGGAAGAGGGAAGCGACGATGGAATAATTACAAAACTAATTAATTTATTCATTCACCTATTCATTCACTCGTTCATTATGCCTCTATAGAGGTAATTATACTCTATCGCGCTAATTAAATTCTATAGAGTTAATTATCATTCTATCGGAATAATCAGCCTTCGTAGACTTCTCTATAAATTCTTACCTATACTCTGTGTCAGTGGGGGATCGTTTGCCTCAGTGGTTCTCAACCAGGGTCCATGTGACCCTAGGGTATCATATGACCTTTGGACATCCATCTGACTTTTTGGGGTCTGTATAAGATTTTGCTGGGGAAAATTATGAACAATAAATTGCTTATATTTCTACAATGCACAAAATATTTATTTCAATTTTCCTATAAAATTCCTAGTAATATATTAATATATAAATAAAAACATATAATTGGATTTTTTTTTAAACCATGGAATTGCTATGAGGGTCAACCGAGCAAAATAGGAATCAAAGGAGTCCATAGGTCAAATATGATTGAGAGCCACTGATTTTCATGGTCGCTTCGTGTTGCTAGAAATAACAGCCAAATTTCTCTTAAATCACTCTCCATGGCCTTGACCCTTTCACAGCGAAATTAAAAATCATGCGTTTGGTTAATGCAGTCGTTGTCTGGGTTGCTCCTGTTAGGAATTATACTCTTTTAGTCTTTTACTCTTTTACTTGTTTCAGTCATTTGACTGCGGCCATGCTGGAGCACCGCCTTTAGTCGAGCAAATCGACCCCAGGACTTATTCGTTGTAAGCCTAGTACTTATTCTATCGGTCTCTTGCCGAAACGCTAAGTTACGGGGACGTAAACACGCCAGCATCGGTTGTCAAGCGATGTTGGGGGAACAAACACACACATTATATATATACACATACATATATATACGATGGGCTTCTTTCAGTTTCCGTCTACCAAATCCACTCACAAAACCTTGGTCAGCCCGAGGCTATAATAGAAAGCACTTGCCCAAAGTGCCATGCAGTGGGACTGAACTCAGAACCATGTATGTGGTTGGTAAGCAAGCTACTTACCACACAGCCACTCCTGTGCCTATGTGTTTCATCCTTTATCGTTAAACCTTTCACTGCGAAATTACATTTCATGGTTATTCTGGTGATGATGTTAAATATCTACCAAAACAAGTGGAATTGGTATTTTCTGCAAGTAGAATTGGTATTTTCTGCAAGTAGAATTGGTATTTTCTGCTTCAATAAATTTAACAAAACAAAATAGTTTCAGTCACGACATTCATAAGCAAAAGATAGATTGGTACGAGGGTGAGTCAAAAAGTAATACCATTTTGTTTAGGACAGGTATTATTACCAACACAGGAACATGTATCATACATCAAAATGAAGCTGGTTCTCTGTGGATCACATCCTTACTTCTCAACATAGTCACCGTTTCTCTCAATAGCAATGTTCCGCATTCGAATGAGAGCATGTATCCCTGCCCCATAAAATTCTGTTGACTGTTCTTTAAGCCACTTCTTCACTACAGTTTGCACTTCCTCATCACTGGAATCATTTAGCGCCTTCAGACTATCATCTCTTCAGCCCCATGAAAGAGGGTTTGAGAGGCAAACATTATTTATTGTTGTCGTTGTTGTTGTTGTTGTTGCTGTTGTTTAACCACAGGTGAGGACTGATTGAATCTACCAAATAACCCCCCTATCTTTTACGATATCAGGCACCACATTGCCAAAAATGTCTTTTCATTTATAAGACAGTAGGGCTTTGAATTCAGAGAGATTTGCGGTCCCTGTACCGCGTGCGTGTATAATACACGACAGGGTATTAAAAGATGTCGGATGAGGCGAAAGGCATATTTTATTCAATAGATAGCATTGAAAACCTAACTGGAATATTTAATTGTGTAAGGTTGAATGACGGAGTGGAATGAACGAGTCTCAGTTTAATTTCAGGAACAATATGTTTTCCATTCTGTGGCAATTTGGACTTCAGACACGCTTCCATGTAAATGCATTATTCAAATTCTTGTTCCATTACAAAGTCCATTAACTTTATTTTTAAAGTTTGCAATAACATTCTCGATACATTCTTTTTTTCAAAGTCATATTATGAGACGTCAAAGCGCCTGGCCGAGTGGTTAGAGTGTTGAACTCACGAACGCGAGAACATAGTTTCGATTCCCGGATTGGGTGGTGCGTTGTGTTTTTACACTTCGTTTCACATTGCTCCAGTCTGTTCAGCAGTGAATGAGTAAGTCTGGTGTCCTGTTCAGTGGAGATGATGCGATCAGGGTCACTGATAAGTCAGGCGTTAGTTTGTAAGGATTGCACAAGGCTTCGACTTCACAAACTTCATTACAGAGTACAGTGATTCACAACAGCATGTTGCACTGGAAACTGAGATGAGTCGTACACTAGTTTTCTTCAGTTTAGGATATTTTATTTCTAGAACTTGGTTCCAGAACTCAATTGTAGACTGGGGTTCATAGATCGTCTTTAGACTCCCTCCTGTAATTCCATTAGTTCCATTTCCGTAACCAGAGGTTCGAGAATTGGACATCTGTCGTTGACCACTTGTTGTTGGCACTCCGTCGCTTACGACGACGAGCGTTCCAGTTGATCCGATCAACGGAACAGCCTGCTCGTGAAATTAACGTGCAAGTAGCTGAGCACTCCACAGACACGTGTACCCTTAACGTAGTTCTCGGGGATATTCAGCGTGACACAGTGTGACAAGGCTGACCCCTTTGAATTACAGGCACAACAGAAACAGGAAGTAAGAGTGAGAGAACGTTGTGGTGAAAGAGTACAGCAGGGTTCGCCACTCGTTGACCACATCAAACATAAATGAATTTACAAGAAAGGCGAATCAGAGCTTCATCTTCCGCAAGTCATCAAACCTGGCTAGGAAATCATCAAGCAGTCTCTGTAATTTATCTTCGTATTCTTCCACAACTGGCAGAAATAAAATGTCCTAGACTGAAGAAAACTAGAGTGCGACTCATTTCAATTTTATTGCGGGTTGTCTTGTATGTCTGTTGATTCGTCAAGAGCCAAGCTGAATGCAAGAGAATTCTTTAAATCATTTTGCATTTTGCCTGCAACATCAGCAGATGATCTGAGAGGTACGCCTCTCTGCAGTGTGGCGTGAAGTTTGTGTTTGTGCTATTCATCGCTGAAGTCTTGCGTTATTTTAATCTAACGCTGCAACAACTTCAGTTATATTCCCCTTAACAAATTCGCCATAAGAATATGGGCGTTTAGCACGAGTAATATTCGATGAATAACAAAACTGGCTTCAGTCGTTGTATCAACTTCCTTATAGAACGTTGTCAACAGTGTCCGCTGGCCATTTAGGGATGATCTTAACACAGTTAATTTGTTTTTCCTCAATTCTGATTTAGGTGGATAATCACACGAAAAGTTCTTTGTGATTTCTTTTATAGTGGCGTTTCAAGTTACTGGCTTTGTAATGACTGAATGACATGGCAGAAAAGGCACAAATGTTTACCTCCTTTAACGGTGAGTGCAAAATCTTCTTCTCACTCTGGCTTAAAATTGCTGTTTTCATCTTCATATTTTCGTTTTTTACAATTTGAGGAAGCCATCTCCCTTCACAAAATTTTCACAGACACTTTTAGACAAAACTTATATCCGAAGTGTATCGACTAGGTCTGCACAGTTCAACGTCTTGTGTTACACTGCATTAATGTACATAACGTGAGTGCGGTCGGGACAAGACTCATTAAGCCACCCGTGTCCCCGGCGCACCCAAATCTTTAATCCCCCTTACTCATGACCTCAGACTTCTGACGTTTCTCAGTAACCCTTGCTGACCGGAAATTTCTTTAACCCCTCCTGCCTCCTACCATTCCTTCCCTCACCACTAAAGAACAATGCCTCACTCAGATTTAGCATTAAAACTAGGATTTAAATTCTTAAATATTTTTACTAACCATGAACATTAAACTTACGTTTTAATCCAATGGAATCTCAATTCATACTCAGTAAATAATCATAAAGCTTGAATTTTTTCTTATTTACCTTTAAAATAAACTGTGATGAAAACGGGAGCTCAGCCGACCTATTTTCACCAGCCGCATATTAACGGTCGAAGTGCCGCATATGGTTCGCGAGCCGCGGTTTGGCCACTCCTGACATATATATTGAACACACACAGAAAAGCAGACACAAACACACATAAACATACCCACACAAACGCATATATACACATATACACACACACTTCTGTTGCTTTGAATTCCTTCTGTCAAAGATAACCAGTTTCTACGAAACACAGAAGGAAACGGAAACAAAAATGATCGTTAACAATGCAATCTAGATAAAAATGGAGTCTCTAGCCTCGTTTTGACATTTCACTTGCACATATAGACCTACCACAGTGTGCGTCTGTTGATCGTTCATTGTTGGCCACTTTAGTCTCTTTATCTCACGTCAGACATGTCTGGTCACCTGTAAGAGATAATGTCATGGGAAAAATGTGTCACACATACACACACACATACACGTAAACTATAAACGCTGATTGATCTTCAAGATATATTTACATAGACATGTATCTCTGTCTACATGTCATTTTAGAGAGGACATCCACATGTCAGGGCAGTGACACACGCACGCACACATACACACACAGAAACCCACGCATACACACACATGCTCTCACATACACATATGCACATATATATGTACACACACACCTACTCGCGCGCAATAGCGCGCGCACACACACACATACACACAAGCGCACACAAATTCGTACCCAAATACGCACACAAACCTGTGGCCTTTATAGACACACTCACACACATAACGTACGCTCGCATGCCGACATACAGAGACACGTGTACGTCTATACACACACACCTACATAAGGAACACACGTACACACACATACTCATACATGCATAAAGTACACATACATAAGGCACACACACATAAAGCACACCCATACATAAGACACACTCTCACAAAGAAACATGCACTTCTATACACACACACACATAAGGCAAAACACACACACAGATATGTGTTCTCTATACACACACACACACACACACACACACACGAGGCACGCCTCACACAAGCTCTCACGTGGTCATTTGATTGCGGCCATGCTGGAACACCGCTTTTAGTTGAACAAATCGTCCCCAGAACTTACTCATTGTAAGCCTAGTACTTATTCTATCGGTCACTTTTGCCGAACCGCTAATCTTACGGGGACGTAAGCACACCAACATGGGTGGTAGTGGAGGGGGACAAACACAGTCACACAAACATATACACACATGTATAGATAGATAGATAGATAGATAGATAGATAGA
>NC_069003.1:30172303-30174855 GCF_001194135.2 Octopus bimaculoides
ATAGATAGATAGATAGAAAAATAGACAGATAGATAGATAGAGAGAAATGAAATTAAAAATGGAACCCAACAACACTTTCCCAACCCCCAAAAAATAAACTGAAACACTAAGAATGAACATAAACCAATCAAAAAACAAAATTGGAAGACACTTCCGCCTTCTTGGACAACAAAACACAGATTTGATGTATGACTTCCGATGTGGTATATGATGGATTTTCTTAAAATCCATTGACACGCCAAAGATTTATACACTCTCTACAAACCGCCCTACTCATAAGTGTATACATACACACATACGCTTATATATATATGTGTGTGTGTGTTCAGACACATGGCAGAGTAGACAAAAGGAAGGCATAGAGACATATATACACAGCAATAAAAAGGAAACCGATCGCGATAAAGCTACGAGTTTTTAAGCCCGTTTCCCCTTGTCTAGAAAAGCAGTGCATAACATGAACGAGAATGGATACGGTGCCAGTATGTATGGTAGAAAAAAGTAATTTTAATAATGATAATAACAATAGTAATAATAACATCAATAATAAGGGGACGAATACTGTGGTGAAGAAGTGAAATAAAATAGAATTGAAATAATAAAAAGGAAAGATATCGCATAGCACACGGACGTATCGCTCACATATACACCTGCAAATGTATGTAAATACACAAATGTATGATTATATATGTGCACATATATATAAATATATAGACAGAGATAGATATACACAAGCCCCCACTTACACACACGCACACACACTCATACACATATATATGCATATATATATATATATATATATATATACACACACACACACACACACATACACACAAGCAACTATATATGTAAACGCATGCGTGTATATACGTTTATATGTGTAAATATGTATATATGAATGTGTATCTATGTGGAAGTACGTGTGTGTAAACACATGCAGACACACACACACATACACTCATGCGCAAGCGCTTATTCATGTTTTTGCATGTGAGGAAATATTCTTCATATATTGTAAAATGACATTGTGTTTGACGACAAGGCATGTTAAACTTTGTGCATTTTCATTACAAGTACCAGGCATGTTGCACATATATATATGAATGTATGTGTGTGTCTACGAGGGACATGCGCGAGGTGGGTGAGTATCCTCACGAGCCGCCCCTCCCTCAAAGGGCATAAGCTCTCTCACCACGAGAGATTTTAGGTATAATTATACTAGTGTGTCCATCTGTTCTAATTTACTTAAATTCTATGTCTTTGTGCAGCTGAGGAATGCTCTACATTTTAAATCAATGTAATGATTGCATTGTTCAATTAAATGGAGTCGCATGAAACGATCGTGCTGCATTACCTCTGGATATTCTTGTTGCTTATTTTGATTATATATATATATATAAACATTGATCATAGAACAAACATCAAATTCAAGTCAACGACTTTATATATAACAACATACCTCAAACATTTGATCATATATAAATATTACCATGGTTTTTAAACATATAAAAATATACTTTTACAGAAAACACAGAAGGTAAAAATATATGCGACTAAAATGCATAGAACGGCCTATATATATATATAGTTGAAATTTATAGGAAATCAAAAGACGAAGACAGGTGTATAAACGACTAGCAAGTGTATTAGTTTGACGCTCAGGAAAATGAAAAGGTCGTTTACGTTTCGAGCCTACGCTCTTCAGCAGGAAGGAATAAGAGGTAAAACAAAAAAAGAAAGAGAATATATATATATCTTAATACAGACATGCACTCATTAATATATATGTGCACTTTCGTGTGCACCTACATACGTATACACAAGCATGTTGGATGTTTACTATTTGTTATAGCTGTAGTCCTTTAGCCTTATGTAATCACTGATCTAATGGACTTGTTGTAAGAGATGTTGCAGCTTTGACCAGTTATGGTAGTGCTCTTAAGTCCACTTCCCAACCATGTTGTTTCAGGTTCGATACCGCGGGTGACCTGTGTCTTTTAAGTAAAACATGTTAGATGGGAACTCGGTAAATGGCTGCCGTATGAGCGCGGTTTTGTGTGTGTTAATCACATGGTTCTGAGTTCAGTCCCAGTATGCAGCGCCTTGGGCAAGTGTCTTCAACAAATGTCTACAAGTGTCACATCATCATCATCATCATAATTACCGATATCATCACCATCATAGTCAACCAGCATCATCGTCAACATCATCGTCATCATCATCACCATTGTCCTCATCATCATTGTCGTCGTCGTCGTCGTCGTCATCATCATCATCATCATCATCATCATCATCATCATCATCATCATCATCATCGCCTCATCATCCTGATCATGGTCATGGCGTTAAAGTAAAATAAGTTGACGCAAGAAGTAAAAAAAATAAGAGAAAATGAAGAGGAGAAGGAAGAAAATGGTGACGATGATAATGATGGCGATGATGATGATGGTGATGATGGTGATGATGATGATGATGATGATGATGATGATGCTGATGATGATGATGATAAAGGTGGTAGTGGCGGTGGTGGTGGTGGTGGTGGTGGTGGTGGT
>NC_069003.1:30174865-30176367 GCF_001194135.2 Octopus bimaculoides
CGACGTTGGTGATGACGACGAGGAGGCAATAAAATAAAAATAAAAGGGAAAGCAAGATAGGTAGGGGAGGAGTGGATAGGGACCAGAAAACAGGAGGTGGTGGGGGTGGGGGTGGACTTGGTGGTGTTGGTGGTGGCGCAGTAAGAAGGCAAAACAAAAAGACAGAGCGAAAAAAAAAAGGATTAGATGTAGAAAAAAACAAAGAAAGAAAGGAAAAAGAACTAAACAAAGACGGACAGAGAAAATGTCGACTGTAATTACATTTACAGAAATCAAGAATCCATTTCCGGTCCGTGAAATCTTGTATTTCCATAAGTAAAAATGTCGGCTTTGATTATCGAATCAAAAGTTATATTTCCGGTTTCTTTTTATAACTATTTGAAAGCGTTCGTCTTATCCTTCGTATTTTTCCTCTTATTTTTCTCTTCTTCTTGTCATTGTTGTTATTTTTTCTTCTTTTTTTTTACCCCTTCTTCGTTGTTTTTATTCTTTTACGTCTTCTCTTTTTCCTTCTTCGTCTTCGATTTTGTTTTTTTTTTCCTTTGTTTTCTTCTATTTTTCATCTTATTCTTCAAGGCGACGAATTGGAAGAATCGTTAGCGTATTGGACGAAATTCTTAGCGGCACATCTTCCGGTTCTTACGTTCTGTTCTGGCTTCAAATACCGCAGAGGTCGACTTTGCTTTTCATCCTTTCGGGGTCGATAAAATAAGTACCAGTTGAACACAGGGGTCAATGTAGTGACATAACCCCTTCCCATTGAATTTCAAGTCATGTATCTATAGCGAAAACAATTATTTTCTCCCTTATTTGTCCCCTCGTTTTCCCGTTACTTTTCCCTTCCTCGTTCCGCTTCTTCCTTCCTTTCTTCTTCCTTCATTTTCTAAGTCTTTGAGAAGATAGATTAATTTTTATCGTTTACATTCCTTCTGCCCATTTTCTTTCCATTTGTCTTTCCTATTTACCTTTCTTTCTTGCCTCGACTCATTTGATATCTTTATTCAAGAACTAAGAGCGACTTTCTGGTCGTTCTACTGATTTCATATACTATTATATCTTTCTTTCCTTCCCTTTCTCTTTTCCGACGAAGAGTTATGCTCGAAACGTTAAACACCCTCCTTTCACCGAGCGTTAAGCCAATACACTCTTTGTGCGCGTCCTCACGTTCGTTGTTTTCCTTTTTTCCCGATTTTATTCGTCTATTTGAATTGTTTATATAAAGATACGAGAAGTTTTCGTCAAGGTGACTCTCATTGATGAGGAATACTCTTCCACTCTCAAAATGTGATTAACCTTTCTTTCTCCAATTACAAAATACTCGGCTAATGAAATTCTCGCTCGACACGATGTTCTAATAGCTGAGATATTCTAGAAACAGCTGTTAGAGACTATGTAAACAATTTTATTATATAGCTAAATTAAATGTCCTTGTCAAAACTTACCAAACCATTAACTTCTCATTTCTATTTTAATATATACATGCAATTATATATATGCATATA
>NC_069003.1:30176968-30178106 GCF_001194135.2 Octopus bimaculoides
ATAAAATTAGCGCCAGTGGAACACTGGGGTCGATGTAATCAACTTACTCTCTTCCAGGAACTTGCTGGCTTTGTGCCGAAATTTTGAATTGTACAATATAGAAATAAACTAGTACTGGCATGCGTTACGTAATTATCAAGATTATGTAGCGTCAGTCGTGTTCCACAAATGACAACTGTCAATTGAAACGGATGTCGATTGCGGAAATCGACTGTCACTACATAAACCTGATGATTGTGTAACGCATGAAACTACTAGTTTATTTCTATATTGTACAATTCAAAATTTCGGCACAAAGCCAGCAAGTTCCTGGAAGAGAGTAAGTTGATTACATCGACCCCAGTGTTCCACTGGCGCTAATTTTATGGACCCCGAAAGGATGAAAGGCAAAGTCGACCACGGCGGAATTTGAACTCAGAACATAAAGGCGGACGAAATACTGCTCATCATTTCGCTCGGCGTGCTAACGATTCTGCCAGCTCACTGACTTGACGATGATGATGATGATGATGATGATGATGATGATGATAAGAATGGCTCTCATGGTTTCTGGTCTTAACTGATTGGAAGTGTTATGTACATGTTTTGTCTTGGTGTGAAAGATGGGCTTCAGCATATATGCTGCTCAATACCACAGATTTGCTTGTCAGTTGTTTGACCTTAGCCATTTGAGCATGTCCCTTAGTGGCTAACGATATGTGCATCTCTGATCACGAGCAGAAGTAGTGGGGGAGCATCATAGCCATGTGTTGAGAGGAATTCTTTGGGGTTTGAATAATTTACCTCTGGAAACATTGGTGTTTCATTCAGCATTCTTAACCACACCTTATTCTGGGACCTTTTGAACGGAATGGGCTACTCGACCTGAAGAAAATGCTAACTAGGCTGCACTTGCAAGATCATGCGCTGTTTATCTTGATATAAAGTCACAATGTCGCGCAATATGTAGCGCACATCACGGGTAGTCATGATGGGTATACTGGGTTTCGTATATTTGTACCCCAGTGTCATTTTGATGGTATGCGCTGCTCTCTCACTCAATAATAATAATAATAATAATAAAGTGAAGATTAAATACATAGTGCGTGCGTTTATTGGCAGAAGGACCGTCCTTAAATATGTGGCGGGGTATATATAT
>NC_069003.1:30178424-30179404 GCF_001194135.2 Octopus bimaculoides
ATAAACATAATTAAGGGATCAGCAAACATTTGCTTCACCACATACCGAAGTTCAGAAATAGCAGCTAAAAAAGCTGAGACTCCAACAGATAGCATTACTTGTAACTCACAAAGGCAAAAACAAGAAGAAAAAACAATGGTGTTTACATACCGAAGGGCTTGGTAAAAATTATTAATTGTTGATTTATTAATAAATTAATAAATTGATAAACCTTTACCCTTTTAATTTGTACATATATATATATATATATATACATACTGCAGTTTTCATCTACCGAATTCCATTTTTAAGGTAGGCAGTTTCATCTCATACATTAAGTTTTTGTTTATTTCATTCTTCTGCCCACCCGACTTCCTTTCTGTCTGTCTCTCTGGCTTTTTCATTCTTCCTCGTGGGCTTCATGCATTTGGTACATAGCAATAAGTAAACGAGAGAGAGGGGGGAGGAGGAGGAGGAGGAGAAGGAGGAGCGATGAAGATATTGTGATATCACAATGATGTCACAAATTTATGATTTACTGTTGTGATTGTTTATAACTACTGCGATATAGTAATATTTTGATGTTGTGACGTTGGGGGAATGTTAAGATTTAATAATGCTACGATCTGTCGGAAGAACGGTAAAAATATCCCAATTAGTCTCGCCATTTTTGATACAAGCAAAACGAGGGCGACCAGATCTGAGCAGTTCTCTTCTTGTCGACCAAATCACAAAATTGCAAACAAATAGAGAGATTACACTGGTTCCACTCTTGAAGAAAACAACCAAGAACTCTTATATAATTATGTTGTTATGGCCCATTGGTTCTTTATTTTCCAAATTATTACTTTCAAGTAAACACAGAATTTTGCTTTTGATTTTTGAATTTTTGTTAGTTTCTTTTTAGTTCCGTGAGTGGGATGACGAAAGCTGCTGTTTCATGTGTGTGTGTGTGTGTGTGTGTGTGTATGTGTGTGTGTGTGTGTGTGTGTGTGTGTGTG
>NC_069003.1:30180758-30181380 GCF_001194135.2 Octopus bimaculoides
TATATATATATATATATATATATATGAACACATCACCGGCATCTAACTTGGAACGAAAACGAAATTTAAATCTTATGACTTTTGTGACATGTTGCATCACCTGATGCGGCGCCCAGCACTGTGTGATGCATGTGATGTCATTACATCGTTCCACACCCACAAGGGAGCAGTGCGGAAGGAAGTCGAAACGATTGTTGTGCTAAATATAGCTTACACTCCGTCTTCCGTATCAATCATTTAAAATATGTGTGTGTATAGGTATGTGCGTGTGTGTGTGCGCGTGTGTGTGTATGTGTGTGTGCGTATGTGAGTGTGTGTGTGTGTATTATGTATGTATGTATGCATGTATATATGTATAATGTGTGCGTATGCACATATATATACGTACACATACGCATATATATTTATTTAGGTACTTACATATAGGTATGTATATACACATAAAAGCATGTTTCTGTATGGATATATATGCATGTGTATATATGTATATATAGGTATATTTATGTGTGTATATTTATATATATGAATATATACAAACATGCACATATGTATATATGAGTGTGTATGTATACATATGTATGTATATATATGTATTTATACATAAATATAGGCGTGTATATAT
>NC_069003.1:30182234-30183166 GCF_001194135.2 Octopus bimaculoides
TATATATGCATATATCCATACATATACGTACATACCTGCATCTATATGTATACATACATGCATATATGGGTACAGGACATCGCAAAAAATCGTTAAACACAATGAGAAACGAAAACAGTAAACGAATATTTTTTGAAACATGCAACATAAAGAATATTTCCCTTTATCAGTTGTCCCTGTTCCATCTACTCCGCGTTTCGAATGCAAGGACAATACGCGACCTGTTTGTTTACTTTCATCGTAATTTGAATTTGATAATAATAATAATAATAATAAGTGCACCTAGCGAGCGCAAACCTCCACCAGGGCGACACCAACGTCCTCTCAACGATTAGCCAGAGATGATTTTTAAAATGAGAATATCTGAGAATATTTATATATATACACTAACGTTTTTTGATTCTTTATTACTGACAATGAGTCTTTGTGTTTGAAATATGAATGTTATTAAACTATTTCTCTTTTACATTGTAAGACGTTCTCTGTCTTCACTACTTTATCATTTTACTATATATATATATATATGTGTGTGTGTGTGTGTGTGTGTGTGTGTGTGTGTGTGTGTGTGTGTGTATGTATATATGTATGTATGTATATATTTATGTATGTATGTATGTATGTATGTATATGCCATAAATATAGGGACATTGTTAATCTACTGCACTTAAAATAGGTATATATTTCAAAAGTTAAACGAACATAACTACATTAAAAAAAAATAACTGCATTTACTTCTGACAAAGAAGTTTATGATAGCGATAAAAAACAAAAAGAGCAACATATAAATTTCGTTAATCAGGATATGTGCTTGTATATAGAATTGAATATACAAACACACGTGGATCATACGAAACAAGAACCTATGAGTAGCATCGAAAGAGATCATCACTTCATGCATATATATCTATATATATATATATATATATATATAT